>NC_133973.1:118869313-119170251 GCF_047716275.1 Strix uralensis | reverse complement strand
GCACAGACTCTGAACTGTCAGAATTTCCCCCATCCCTGAGGAGTCTCAGGCCCTCTCTGTGCCAAGCACTGTGCCTCCGAATCCATCTCATCAGCATATAGTAAAGCTCATGGAGGAGAGGAAATCAGACCATCTTGCGTCGTGCATGACTTCATGGCTTTGTCATGACACATATCACCTCCCACCCATCAACCCTGTTGTGAATGTGTAGAAGGTCATCCAAATGGTTTTGGGAAATCACACATCTGCTTGGCTTCTCTGCTCAGTTTCCCAGCCTAATCCCAGAGAACAAGTGTTCCCTGGGCTTTTTCTTTGGGGACCTTCTGGCATGAGGCAGGAATCTTAAGAAGGAGAACTTTACACGAGCTACTTAAGTATCACCTTGATTTGACCTCTTCCTCCTTTGCAAAGTCGGGGTAACGCTTTCACCTTGACACTGGCTGGCTGGGGGCTGGTGGTGCAGCTGCACGTGTACCTACTTGCTTTCAGACTGCTCTGGAGAGCTCACAGTTCTCATCAACAGCTCTTGTCCTGCAGATCACAATCTCCCAGGGTAAAAAACTAATACAGAGGACCCTGATCCCTGCAGGCCTTGTAGAAAATGTGCAGTAATTGAAAGGATAATAATACATGTCAGGTGTACACAGGCTGTGGAGGTAGCAAAGGAACTTAATGAAAAAACAAATCCTAACAAGCATGGGATACTAATTTTAAGAAGTAATTCACATATTACTTATTGCTTAAGGGCAAAATTCATGCTGCCTAACATACTTTCCCAAGTTTGCAATGCATGGCTTTTGCAACACAATAAATAGGTACTTTTTTAACACTTTCCATGTCCACAAAGATGTCTCCATAACTCATGCCACATCAGGTATTCACAAGGCAACAGCATGATTTCAGGAATGTATTTTAGTGTTGTAAAGGAGATCCATGATGAGATCCATTCATGCTCTCCCTCTCTGAAGGGTCCAGGCTGCCATTACCACTGCACTGAGCAGGGAGGAGGAGAAGATGTCCATTAACCCCTTCATTAAGTACTGAGATGGCAGTCACAAGTCAGGGTGCATCCAGAAGAGCCAGATGAGCAACTTTTGCAGAGAGAAGAAATGCCATTTGAATCCCACAGGGCTGTGGACAGTACCAGCAGCAACAACACTGAGTTTTGCCAAAACTGTCCATTTCCAGAGTTTGAAGAAGCCCATGGTGATTAACCAGCCAAATCTGCCCTCAGGGAAGCAGAAATTTCCATTTTAGAGGTGAGGAACACCAGAGCATGGAGAAGGCAACCTAAGTGCCCTAATGTCAAGCATCTGTCAGCACAGGACCAGGAGACAGGCCTGTGACCCACAAACCTGTCTCCTAAGGTCATCTTCTCCACAAGACTATTCAGGATTTGTCACTCTTTTTTCTTTGTTTGCTAGCTACAAGAAAAATGAGACTATGAATTCCGTCACTCTTTGTTCTACCCTGAGCTGTGTGGTTGCAGGACACCACAGCGGGGTTTATCCCACCCAACTGCCAGGTACAACACAACACCCCCTGAAGACCAGGTGTGAGGAAGCGATGTAGCAGGGTGTGGAGGGGACCATCCAGGGGGAAAGGCAAGCAGAAAGCATCTGCCAGCCCCCAGGAGCAGCCTTCCTCACAGCAGCATGCTCACACAGAGATGGCAATAGATGGTGATGGTCTACTAAGCTGTTTTTTATAACAGCTTCTCCATTGTCTCCCCTAGTTCCTACCAGGACACCAGGTGGATAGATGATGTCATCAGCCATCCCCAAAGAGTTTGGTAGAAGAACACAAGTTCTTTGAGCTGCTCTGCCCAAAGTCATGGCCACAGGAGTAGACAGGGTCTTGTTTTCTCATACAAGGACTAAAGGGTCCTGAGGAAGGGGCGTTCCTTGGCCTAACGGGCTGCTTCTGCAGGTGAATGGTATTTGGGGTTGGTCACCTGCACACAGGGGTATCTCAGTGTGTGGTAACACCTCTGCTCAGCAATCTGTACCCAGATCTCAGCCACCCCCTGTGCATCATAGCCCAGACAATATCCCATAAGAGGAAATTCTGGGAAAGAATTATTAGATGTTTACTGAAGAACAGTAAAAATGTAGAAATATTATCTGGAACTGGACTTCCAACGTCCCCAGCTTATCACAGTCCAAGTTCTCTTGAGGTCCTCACCAACAACCCCTCTCAGCATTAGCAGGAGCTAAATGTGTGGGAGAGGAAAGAAACAAATATCTTAAAAATCAAATTACCATGCAAACCAGAAGGCAAAGAATATTTGCATGAGATAAATCTTCACCTATAGAACTGGCAATGTGCAAAAGAGAAACCAATTAATTTTCTAACAAACATCAGTGCATATTTCAAATAATGTTGGGTTTCCATTTTCAGTTCTTTTCTCCTCCCTTCTTTCTTTCTTACCCATTTTCCCCTCTAAATTTAATTTTGGTAAATATTTCTCCCTGTTGCTCAGATAACCATATCTGATTGCAGAGGCTTGAAATTTAACTGATGATGAAAGACTACCTGAGGGATACTGGAGCACGTACACCACAGGGGTGTGGACATAAACCCCTGAAATATGCTGGCAGTATGACCAGAGTCGTTCTACCTGTAGGTTAAGTCAAGATAAGAACTTGCTTGCCGGCTCCACAGGGGACCGAATCCCTCATGGTTGTTAAAAAACCACCAGGATTGTTGGCTTGAGATGGGGCAGAGCCTGTGAGCTGGGAGACCAGGAGGGGCCTGAGCCACTTACCAACCTTTTCTGACACAAGAACTGCTGGTCACCTTCTATCCCAATGATGTGGCCCCAGCTGGGGAGACAGGAGGAGAGGGCCAGCCCTGCCAGTCAGGACCTGGGCTTTTGCTCCAGATGGGCTTTCTGGCACTGTTGCAACAGGCTCTCCTGCACCTAACTCATGGGCACCTCTGCCTTTTCTTGGCAGGCTTCAAAGTCACTCAAAGCGCATGGTCCCCGATGGGCACCAGCGTGCCATGTGGTGGTGGGCAGTGGGTGCAGTGGCCACCCCCCTGGCACCAGCCAGCCCTTCGGAGGGGTTTACGTAAAGGCAGTCGAACATGTCTGTTCAGGGCACAGGCAATGAGGCACGGGAAGAGTGGATGACTAATGGCCCCAGACTGGCCTAGTTAGCACCAGGGTGGCTTCGCTATGTGCCTCCCCAGCAGGTCCCCACAGCACCAGTGCACGGAAGAGAAGGGCCACTTTTTGCTGGAGTGGAGAGCAGGGTGAGAAAAGCCTTTCCTCTCTCAGAGATGCTGAGTGAGGGTCTCCCTTCCTCTTCACACATCGGAGGGCTTACGTTTTGAATAGGAAAGAACTGGAAAACACTGCTGCAGCATGAGAGCTGGCACTTCTTGCACTGCACCCTCATACAGAACCATCTCAAAATTTTTTGCAAAGGCCAAGGCACAGAATGCAATGCTGTTCATGGATTTTCAGGATTTTACAAGTGTTGGCTGATGACAGATGCCCTCTTTGAAAAGCCAGGGCTACTTGGGTCACTCGGAGTATGTGAAAATCTCTGCAAACAACACAGGCAATTGGAAGATGTCAAATCAAAACCAGCTCTCACAGCACATTTATAATCCTGGGGATTGCAGACAGAAGAAACAAAAAGTCATCTTAAAGTAGCCAGCTGCTCTAATGAAAAGAACTAATAAAAAACCCCCTAATAACAACTAATTAAAATTGTTCTTTACAATTAAAAACCCAAATGATTTCTATGCCAGGCTCTTGATGGATCGATGCCCCTGAGCTGGCAGTACCGGAGTGGTGCCAGGGTGTGTGCACCCACTTTCTGATCGCATGGCTCCTCCAGCACAGCCTGGGCAGGGCCCGTCCTGCCCCACACACAGCTGGAGCATGGACAGGCACCAGGGGAGAGCATCAGGCATTAAAGGGAGCTCTGAGTGGGATGCTATGGCCATAGACATGGGGTTTTTAACACTTAAAAGCTATCTAATGCTTAATTCCTCAGTTCACCTCTACCTTCGGCTCTGTGCCTCTGGCATTAACACAGCTGTCAGTAAAATGACATAGTGCGTTTAAGCTTTCCTTGCTATTAATCAGGACAGTAATGGTAGCTTTCTCTGGGTTTGTAACTGCCTACACCACAGACCCATACTGTGTCAGCTCTCCATCAGGTATTACAATGTCATGAGACAATTGCTGTTTTTCTTCAGACTTTTGGACCTATTTTTAATGCTGAAATTCTTCATGGCAAGGCTGTTGCTTGAGCCATGCAGCAGGGCGGCAGCAGGTGTCTGCTGACAGTGGTGACATGGAGGAGTGCACGGCTCATCCGCCAGAAAAATTGGAAGGGATCGTTGCTCCAAATGGGGCCGTGTTTGTGCAACAGGAGTGGATATGCACAGCAAGGGAAGATGTTTTTCCCCACAAGCATGGGGCCAAGGCTTTGGCATTAGCTTGCAGCCGGTGGGGAGCATGCAGCTCCTGACTCGGCGTGGGGGAGAGCAGGAGCAGAGGGTGACTCAGCCCAGCCCAGGCTTCCCTCCATGCCAGCCAGAAGTGCTGGGCAGCAGACTTCAGGGAGGAGGAGAACAAAGTCACTTATCATCCACTCTCTGCCCTCCACCCATTTGCCCTCTGCTCATCCAGACAGGACTGAAAATAACAGTGTGCAAAAGCAAGGGCAATAGGTGCAGGCAGCCCAGGTGGGAGGTCTGCGCATGCTGGAGTTTGGCTGGGATCACCATCAAGCCCGGTGTGGGTCACCCTGGCACGGCAGCAAATCGGTCTGAGAAGGATTAGGAGAAGACATGTTATCTTCACACCTCTAACACAGAAGTGAGCATTGATTTGGTGTGATTTAATATATGCTAAGCTCTTTGAATGAATTAATGGGAGTGCTGGGTCTTGGTCTGGACATGGCACTTGCAGACCTGGACAAAGTGAGGAGCATTCAAGGAGCACAAGAGTCAGGAGAAGTATAGACCAAGGGATTCAAAGGGAAAAGCTGGGTAACTTGGTGCATTTAATCCAAAAAAAAAGAATATTAGGAACGAATATGGAAACAATCATCTAATGTATAAAGCCTTCTTAAGGAAATGATCATTTTATATTATCTGCAGAGACAAAGACATGAAAAAAACAGTTTTCCTTCTTCAACAAAGAGTGTTTTGACTGGCTACTAGGGAACATTTCCAAGATGTACAAGGCGTGGAGCATGGGGAGAGGCTGGAGAATCTCTGTCCAGAGAGATTTTTCAGGAGTCCTTAGACAAAAGTCCCCATGATGTTTCCATTCATCAAGAGTGCTTGCAGGAAGGGGTCTGGCAGGGCTCCCTGGCAGGCAAGGGGTGCCTCAGTGCAGAGGGGGGACCCAGCAATCCTTCCAGGTCCCTTCCTGGTTTACAGTTCGTTGCCTGAAATGCAGCATTAAGTATTCTTGGCAAGAGTCATAACTTGGCTTGAACAAGCATTTGATAAGATCCATAAAGCTAAACATGGATTACTGCTCTATAAGAAAGTGTTGAACACCAAGTATGCCCCACTTTCTACGATCTAAACCACGTTAATTCTCTAAGCGCAATTCATAACACATCTGGAGCCAACTATTTCCATCTACTTATAGACAACGTTAAATGAGATACTGTTTCAATTTTGCTGAGCCAAACAGAGATAATACCCTCAGGAAACAGTTTAAGTCTGTAAAAAATTGAAAGGACAGTGTAGGTTGCTAAGTGATAATGATTCGCAAAACATAAATACTTACACAAAGGAAGTGATTAATTCAGGACATTCTTTACATATCACCTCTATAATCTTTCCAGCTGTAGCCCATTATGTACTTTTATCTCACAGCATACTCTCTTTATTTGTCTTAAAATCAATTCTTTTAATCTGTGGGGCTTTTTCAAATTTATATCTCTAATTTATCCAGTCTTCTGTCTGCTGCAGCCATCCTCACTCTGTGGAATAACACCCATGGACCCATCACACACAGGATCAGACACATTTGCACTTTGACACCAAAGAAAGGTTCAAAGAATGGTTCTATGTACCCGTGTCTGTTCAACACAGGTGGCTGAGCCACATCTCCATTTGCCATCTTCCGTGGAGGAGTTAGTGGTGCAGATCCCAGCTCCTGCGAACATGGCATCTGCCCGTTCTTTATTGACTCCTGCTGCTGCATGGCAACATTTTGCTCTGTGCCTTAGATGAAGACCTTGAAGATGAGAGGCGGTATATCCAAGCTGGCAAAAATGATGTTTGCAGGGCAATGGAGAGTGTTGTCACTAATTTAAATATGACTGCTATTTATACTGTGTTACCTGCAGTGACCAAGGAACAGCATTCAGATCTTCCACGGAAATACTCTTCCAGCCCCAAAATGCCAAATTTTTGCTCACAAAAATGACAAGCACAGGAACTCCACAACTCCTTGGCTGCCATTAGCGCTTGACCTCAAACAGTGGCCTAAAGTTTTGCCAATTCTTGGAAAACCGCAATCACATAATTTTTTTTATGGCATTGTTGTCATTTGAGTGTCTGCATGATTTATTGCTTTCCCTGTAAGATGCTGCATCCTGAAGCAGATGCCTCCTGCAAGGAATGAGCACGGCCATCCCCAGTTCCCTGCCTGGTTGTTGGGGGTAACCGGCTCTTTCTTGCTCACTGCTGCCTTTAAACTGATGTGAATACACTGACAGCTACTTTCACAAAGGCTTCTTTCAATACCAACTCCTGTTGTAGCCCTAAGGAAGCACTGAGGTGAGCTTCCACAAAATCAGGAAAATGCAGTAAAACCTGCCAATCAGTACCCCTTTGCACTCTGCCTGTTTTTGGAGATCTTTTCTGATGTTTCGGTGGCCTTTTCCTACTAGTTGTACAGCCATGTCCTGCTCTGGAGCTGTTTCCCTCTTCTGTTCCTTCATCTGTCACAGCCTCAGTGTTGACACCATTCCCTCCTGACAAGCTCCCTGGTTATTTCAACACACCAGTGCTTATGTTGGGATGGACTGTACAGTTTGGTCCGTATCCGAGTGCTCCTTCCACACTCCCTGCACCTTCACAGTATTTGCTCCCTTATGACTAGTGTTATTGGCCTACATTCCTGTGTCTTGACTTTATTTCCCATTTCCTTCATGACTTCCCCTTTCTAAAAGGTATGAATATCCACTCTTGGTGATTTCTTCATTAGTTTGTGCAATGGTGATGTCTCAGCAGCCCTGCCTTATTCGTACCTTTCTGGGAATGATTTTATTGTATTGCTTGCATAACTTTACCATGTTTGCTTACACCTTTCTGCAAAGCCCACCACCATGCTATCTTGGATTGCTTCCCTGAATATTTATCCTGTGGTTTACAGTGAGTATTTTTTTTCTACAATCATCTGAAATGTTCCCAAAATATCTCTTTGGAAATCACCTTCTCAGATCTAGCCTTTACCTATTGTGATCAAGTGTCACCCCACCTTTTTCTTGGTCTTCCTCTTGGTCTCTTTATTAAATAAACTAATTGTTTGCTCCATGAGCACTGGGTGTATGCTTATAATAAGCATTATGCAATGTTGTAGATTTTAATTGGTTTTAATTTGCATGCTTACAGGGATTGAAGGATTTCTGATTTGTACTAACTATATCTGCATCATCTCCAAGAGATGTGTATCTAACCTTCCTTAAAAGAACTCAAAGACCTTTGCAACTGCTCTAAATAGTTTTTTCAGTTGCTTAACTTACACTTCGGAAGACTTTTTTAAAACTCTAAGCTGTGGATCAAACTCTCTTGATTCTTGTATTTTCACCTAGAATGAACTTTGTACAATCTTGTAAAAGCTTGAAAAATATTTTTTAATCTATTTCATAGGCAACAAGCCCAAGAGTGTAGATAAATATGTGAAGACAGTTTCCATGCCCACAAAAAGTAACAAAGCACACGACCAAGAGGACAGTTAAAACAACTGTCAGCCAAAATCATGGGCATTAGAAGAAGGAGATGTGGAAGTTGAGCAGCAGGTGATAAATCTGTTTGGTTTATCGCTCTTAGGGTGACGGGGTTCGGTCCCCAGTCAGGCTCTTCTAACTTGCCACGCTCAGGGCTGAGACTATGGCTTGAGTAAACAACCTCTGCTGAGGTGTCACCCTCAGATGAGGCTCCTGTGCAGCCCTCGCAGCATTTCCCTCTGCTGTCTCCAACCCGCTTCCCCTGGGAGGGTGGATGACCCAGACAGCTGCTGGTCTCCACCGAGAGCTGCTGCACCGAGGGGGAAAACAGCAATGCAAAGATGCTGTTGAGCAGTGAGTGGGCAGCTGAAAAATTAGGGAGACTGTAAGGGACCCCCAAATAGGTGGATTAAAAAAAAATTAAAAGGTGGGGTAGTAGGGCAAGAACCGTTTAAGGCCACAAATGCAAAAAAAGGTCTGTTAGGAGAAATGAACAAATTGTGTATGAACAAATGGTGTAAAGAAACAATGAGAGTGGGCCAGGACCATTGCCCATCTTCCTGAGCAGTGAAGGGAGGTGTTGACATGGACCTGAGGCTGACCCTGTGCAGCCTCCCTTCGTCCTGGGCTGCGCTCAGGGTGTTATGCAGGCCCGTGCTATCTGCTGTGCTGCCTATTAAATTATTGCCAAAGGTGAAAACGTACTGTCATAAAATTCTCTCTAATAAATCTGCCTTAATTAAGTCAGCTTGCAATTTAGTTGTGGAGATTATACTTTCTCCACCCAGCTACTGTGGTTTTCCCAGGTATGCGAGCTGAGGATTTTAACCAAGGATGGATTTTGTGTGACTGTAGGTGGTTCCATATCCAGACTGACAAAAAGACTCACAGAAGTAGAAGCATGTATTAAGAATTAAATAATTTCCCTACAAAAGGAATAAAAAAGAGGAACAGGTGTCATAGATTTACTAAAATGGTCTTCTGCAGGGGAAATTGTAGCATATACCACAAAATACATGTGAAAATAATAGTTCAAGTAATGAAAAGAGTAAGGACTCCCTGAGAAAACCATGTTTGGAAGGCCAGTATTTGCTGAACAGGCCTGGAAACCAGCAAAAATGTTTCTCATGGCTGAAGAATATAAAGAAAGAATATGAAGTGAGAGCTGGAGGGAAGAGGGGCTCAGAGAAGCTGCACTGGTAAGAGTGATTAAAGCGAGAGCAGCACGCAGCATCCTAGTACATCCACCTCATGTGCCACCTGCGGTGGGGTCTCTGATGCTCAGGCATGACATAAGGAGTTGAAAAGGCAACTAACAGGAGCCCGGAGGCGTGGAAGAGCTGCCCTGGGAGCCTAAAAAGGGGACATAATGTCCCCCATTACAGGGATCATGCTTGCGACCAGGGTCCTGCTTCTACCACCCTGTGCATTCTAGGTCCAAATACAAAAACCCTGTGGTATAAAAAGGCCTTCTGCCAATAACTTTGTTTAAGGCTCACAGAGCAGTTGATCACCAATGATCTCAGCAGGTACCAAGTCTACAGATAAATACTGAGTCAGCCATAAAATGGGGAGCAGCTTCATCTTGGAACATATAATGAGATTAAATCAGAAAAGCCAAACATCAGTGTCAACGGAGAGGATTAGGAAAAGGCTGCATTTGGCTCTCCACTGCCAGCAGCACATGGTGCTTTCCTCAGAGGAACGTGAGTCTGAGGAGTTGCTGCCAATGGGCAGTTCGGCTGTGCCTGGGGAACTGCAATGTGCTGCAGGGGAATGGCCAAAACAGGCCCTTGAGACATCAACTATGATCAAGGAGGGTCCAGATGGCCAGAGGTTGGCATTTGGATCCCATCTACTGAGCAAAAAAAAAATCAGTAGTTGTCACAAATTCCGTTTGCCTGTAGAGGCTGGAGTGGGAGGTTGGTACAACATCTGAGTAGCAATTAATCCCCATGTGTAGCTTTGAAATTAAATATGATCCTCTGAGCAGCTGAGAAACATCAATAATAAAGAAAAGGGTCATCAGAAGAGACTAATGTGGTAACGGAGGTGGATGGTAAGTGGCGAATGGACAATTCAAGGGAAGGTTTAAAAAAAAGGAAAAAAAATATAACAAAGTGCAATACGTAACCATATGGCTACATGAGCTTAGAAATCATGCAAATGATCATATATCAAAAAAGGTCTGGAAAATACAAGGTCTGCTTCCCTCAGAGAAATTTCTTGAGGAAACATACCCAAAAAGGAGGAGTTATGAAAAGCAACCATAGTAATGTAGTTCAAGTGCCACTATTGAAAATAAGTTCCCTGAGTGTTACCAAATGTAAGAGACAGCTACAGACCTAATGCTAAATAAACCAGTCTTCCCATGGTAGCTGAGCTTTATTCAGTTCTGGTCTTTGCGTTTTCCTGCTATAAACAAGGTGATCGTGTATTGGTATAGAAGTCTCTCAACACTGCCTTAATTAGGCAGCTTTCAAAGTATCTCTGTTTTTTATGTCATCTTACTCATAAATCATGACCATGGTCATATTCAAGCCATTCTTGCAGGCTCTAACACCCAGTGGTGATCGTCTCTGCCTTTTAATATAGGTTTCTGAGCCTTTGATATGACCACCTGAAGAAGGTCCTACAACTACACACGTCTTGGCAAAAGAGCCACAGGCTGCTGCTAAGTCAAATATTTGTCTCACAGCAAGTTCTTGGGCTTTTTTCACCCTGAAGTAATGCCATCAGATGGGTGGCAGCTGGCAGTGACCTGCATTAGGGAAAATCGGAAAAGCTGCAGCAGGGATCATGGAACAGAGAGCACAGTGCTAGGGCAGATGGACCTCCCTTAGCTTTTGCAGGTAAACTATAGTGGAAGGAAAAAAAATGTTTTACAGGTGAATAGTCCAAGCTTGTTAGCTTGGAAGACAGGTGAATGAAGATGAGCTGTTAACATCCATTTCTAGCTATGCAACAGGCTGTGGCTGGGCTTCCTATGAGCTGGGCAGACTGGCCTATTTAAATGTTACAACCCAAACTCCTTTGCTACAGAAACAGGGCAGCAAGCCAGGCAAGATACCGACACAGACTGATCTGGCCTAAGAAATGGAACAAAACCTGGGACTGTGGGCAAGGTGACCCACACCACCTGTTTACTGACCTGGCTGTTTACAGCACAGCCAGGAGCTGCGTGTCAGAGGAAATTCCTTTTGTTGACATTCAAGAAACTTATCTGCAGGTTACAGGAGAGGTGGCAGCTGGAAATTACACCTTCTTTTGCTCTGCATATGCATGGGGACAGGAGTGCTAACAGGGTGGACATGGCAGTAATTACCTGAGGCTACAGTCAGTAATCACTGCCTGGACAGTTGTCATGGCAGGTTTTATGGCAGTAAATGCGATGAGTTGGTAGCTCTCCCAAGGTAGCACTCTGCAGAGGAGTCTGGACTGTAATTTTTATAAGAGACTTGAAAACTATATGCAGACACAGTAAGCACTGTTCACACAGTGTACTGGGTCAATCCGAACAAACACGTACCTCACTTTCACTGATGATTAAATATGATTGCATTAATCCCTATCTAATGGTTTTCCTTATAATAAACTATTCAGATACTAAAATCAGATTAAAACATAAGACCAGGTTATTACTTACTCAAATATGTTTTTATTTGTAGCAATATAAATAATACCTGCATCTTGTTAGAAAATTTGTATATTTTTCTCTGCAGTTGTATCCTTATTTTTAATAGCTTTTGTTTTGTAAACAACAGACTAGAGAAGTATGATGTCTCTTTCAGCAACTGAAGTTATATTCAGACTTTAAAAATTGATCAGACTTCTGTAATCACCATTTACTATGCACTGATACAGACTTTGATGGGGGAGATGATGTTTGTAAGTAACATTTCTTCCTTAAAAAGGAAAACCAAAAACAAACGCAAGAAACATTTCTGGTTTACAGAATTACACAGCGTGACTTCATGCCACTCCATAAGCTTCTGTATGATACAGATCAGACACAGGCACTGCCCACTCGGTTAAATTGCCTGGTTACACAATTCGCTATTCCCACTACCCCATATGTTTGAAATGGCACAATTACATCTTTCCATTACTGCATGGGTTTGAAATGACACTGCTGAGTAATATCAGAAAATCTGTTTTTGTGGTTGTAAGGTGCTCTGGAATGTGGAAAGCTCCTCACTTCTTGGTCTGCTGCCTTTGTGTTATAGCTGTAATTCCAATAATTTGTTTTTAACTGCACAGAAATACTTTCTGTATTACTACTAAGAACTCAGTAGTCAGATTGCACCCCATTAAGTTTTTAAGTAAAGCTTAAAAAGAAAAAACAAGCCCCACAGCAACACAGCTGGGAGTAAAGCTGACCGGTAGCTTTGCTATAGAAGTGCTGCTGCTGCTGCGTGCAGGAGCAATGCACACATTACGAACTCTTCTGTGCTACATGGAAACTGTCAAGGTGTTCACTGGGGCAGCTGCTGGAGTGAAGCACAAGGCAATGAAACACAAGGCAATGGTAAACCATTTCCACTGGTAGTGCCAGTTTTAATTTACGTATAAATGATTATTGGGCAAGACAAAGAAAAGAAAACACCAAAAAAAAATTTATGTTTCAGAAGAACGAGTTATGTCAAGGCAGTTCCTGGGAACTCCTGGCTAAATGACAACTTCATTTCTTCAGTAATATCAGTGACAGCAAGGATTTTCCAGCTTCATCACTTTCTCACTGGGCTGCAAAAAAATGCCTCCATTGTATTCCTGAGGAGTATTATCTGTTAAAGCCAACCAAAAGCAAGCAACCATCACTTCATATGGAAAGTATGTACTGTTACAATATTGGAAAAATTAGTGCAAGACCTGATGTTAAAATTTAAACACATCACAAATGCAAAGGAAGATTTCCACAATGTTTTAAATTACAGAGGTTTTTTTTAATGTTTTCTGTTGGAAAACATCTCCAGTTGTTGCGCCAACACAGAGGTGTTGGACCCTTATGGAGGCCTTGGGCAGTACATTAATACTGTAACAGTAGTCATCCTCTAGGCTTAAGCTAAACAGCTCATACATCCAATTTAGGGCAAATTTACACCTCTATTTTATAGAATCTTTTAAAAAAGTAAGTTCAGCTTCTGCACAAAGCTTTCCTATATCCACATGCAAGTATGGGTTCTTGATGGGTTCCATGTTAGACTAAATTTTACTCATAATGGAAAACAAGTTTCTGGATGATTCTGCATCTTACACATCTCCACTTCTTGCAAATACAGGTCTGAAATACAAATAGCTGGAAGAAGTCTACAAAGCCACGTGTTAAAATCTCCATTACACACTCAGGTTCAAGAAGAAATCTCATACACGCTGAAGTGCCATTTTATCCCAAGCATCCCTCCATTTCAGTGTTTAGGGAAGGGCAATCCGTCCTCACTGAAAGAACAGGAATCATCAGAGAGAGAAGGGAAAATGCTGAGGGATGTGCAACCCCATGGTGCATTTCTCTGAATATCTGTTAAGAAAATAAGTCACGCTGTTTTCTAGCTAACTAGAAAACAAAGCGGTTTGGCATTGCAAAAGTTCACTGCATTTTGTGGAAACAGTGCTCTTACCAACAGCTCTCCTTGAAATTCACTCTGCTCCCATAGCAGTGGTGCAGGCTTTTCCACACAGCCAGGAGGACATGGGACCAATTTTTGATGAGCTGTATACAACAAACTGCTAGTCCAGTTGCATTTGTTCATGACTTCCCTTGCAGCTGGCTTGCAGTTGGAGCCAGCTGAAACCATCCTCGGAGCATTTCACAACCACATATCAGCATGTGCAAACCGGAGCTTCATAGCAAATTCTGGGGGTCAAACATTCAAGGTTGCCCTGTTTTGCCTCAAAAGTGCACTCTAGCATCTTTTTTCCCCAATTCTTATGAAACTATCAATATGACAGCATTTGCTATTTAAATTGCAAGTTTCTTTTCTGACCTCCCATTTATAAAAGAAGCGAGAGGTCTGTGTAGCCACGGCTCTGGGCCTTATGGCATCACACGCAGCAGTGGAGGATGCAGGTACTCACTCTTCCCAACAGATAACTTTGTACAGACATAGCAGTGAGGAATCAACCTTTGCTACTGGTCTGCTCCCAGCACATGCTATAAGTAATATTTAAGCCTTCATGAGTATTAAGATATGCAGTTAAATATTGCCATTTGAATATTGCTTTTGTATGATTAAATGCACACATTTAAATGAATACACTAGATTTCAGCTCCTGTCTCTCTGATATTCCTTATTATAAAAGTCAGTATTTATCATTACTCATATATGTGTATTAGCTTGTATTCAATGGCCAAATGACCCTTCCAAATTAAAGTTGTACCACAAAAGAAAAAACTCAGAGGGGAGAAGAAAGTTCTACCTGAAAAATGAACTCTAAGAAATGCTAGTCGATGGGTAACTCTCTAAGCGGTGTGCTCTAAGCTGCATTGCCACTTAACTCTGAATAACACACTGAAGGGAGGAATTCCTTTCTCTTTCTGAATTCACAGAAAAGAACAGAAAGAAATCCTTGGCTGTTGCCTTGATACAAAGCCTTAACAAATCAAATGTGAGTTTTCTCCTGGGGTCAGTTTTTGTCTTTCCACTCACTTTGACTTATTTGCACACGTGCACACTCACACAAAATGGAAGGTGCAGGGCAAGCAGAGAGCTGCCCTGCCAGCATGACTGGAGCTTGGGGGAATGAGAGCAGATGAGCAAGCAGCTAGAGCAAACGTATTCATTTACTCTTGTTTACTCTAGCTAGATCTGAATTAATTTGTGAAACGTTCCCTTTGGGCCTGGTAGGCTGTTGAAAGCCAAAGACCATTTGTTTTTCCTATTGACACACTAATTGCTAGGTTCAGATCTGCTGGGCTCCTCTTCTCATGGAGGGCTCCTGTCCTCTGTATCTCTGTCTCTGCAAGGGTACCGCAGTTACATGTGCTCAAAGACCTTTTTGTAACTATGGCAATGCAATCCCGACATGTAACTACCTAGGCACTGGCAGCATATCTCACCTTTCTTTTGAGAAACTGAAACTGACAATGACATTGTTTTGTCTCAAAATTACTTTTTCTGTTTTTATTACAAGCACCACAAGCACTATCCTGCTTCCCTAATGAAGCACAGTTCATTTTTTGCCTAAAAGATGATATAGATAGGATAATGCAATTTCTTAACACCATTCCAACTAGATAATATGGCAATCAGAAAACACATTTCAACCTTCAAACTATTATCATGACTGGACAGAAGGCTAACTACAGAATAGGGAAAGTAAATTCACATGCTGCTTTGCAAGTTGCAAACTACTTTCATCACACTCAAGAGATTTAGGACTGGACTTCCCTCAGTGAAGCAGGTGAGTGTTTCCCTGCGTCTGCCCTTTCCTCCTTATCTTACACGTAATAGAGGCTCTGATTTCCAATAGCATTAAGTCTAAAGGCTTTGGTATGAACACATTGGACTCTGCTTCCAATAAGCAGCAGTAACTAATAGTAAAGTGGTAAAACACTTTACTGTTAGGTAAAATACTTGGTAAAAAGTGCTGGTAAAAGAGAAAAACACAGTGCAACAAAGACAGGGATTTAGAAATTTCTATAGGTGTAACTTGATTAAAAATAATACAGGATTTTAAAATATACAATTGTGTAAAAAAGAAACCACAAGATAAATCCTTCCAAAATATCTCATAGTTTACCATAAAATAGTTGCTGGAACATTCAAGCAACTGTTGCTTCTTCTGCTGACAATTAAACAAAATAAATCTTTGACCATGTCTGCGGCAGTTCTGCAACTTTGTGGAACTCCTGATCTTAATTCTGAAAGACTCCTCATACCAGGTGCAATCTATCACAAGAAGTCTATTGCATTTGAGGAAAAAAGTAATGGGATAAAAGGAGTAAGACAAATTTGAAGAAAATAATTAAACCCATTAATTCAACAGAATTAGGATTTCTATCTTACAAGCAGTTCAGCTCTAACAAGTTGCTCCCCAGAAGGGATTCTTCACTGTCCAATTAGCAAACCTATTAGCAGTTCTGTCCAAACTGTCAGCTAAACACCCTGGGAGAAGTTAGTCAGGGACTACTATGAGAAGCTGAGAACCAAGAGGCAGAAGTAAAGGAAAAACGTGAAAAGCGAGAGAGAGATAGGGGACCCTCCCCTCCCAGCAAACTCCGCTCCTGCCAGCAGCCCCGATGCAGCATTTATCCATCACCAGGAGAGTTTGCCCCTGGGGACCAACAACATGGGGGTTTTGGTGGCTCAGACTTTTCTGTAAGGAATTCTTTATATGTGAAAAGTTGTGACAATTTAATGGTATTAAACGTTAATCCGCCCAGGAAAACGCATAGAAAAACCTGAATGCAGATTTATTTACATCCATTCACAGCATCCTAAATTTCCCTTATGATTTAGGTTAAGTCCTCTCAATGTATGCGATGATTTGAACTAATCTATATACTTTCTTTGGAGTTAATTAACTTAAGCCAGAGCAACATTTCTGATACAAAATAGGCCAAAATCAAACAAAACTTGGAATCAGGCTAATGCAGGCTGGGAAGAAGCACAGGAGGTCTCTGGTGGAACCTCCTGCTCACAGCAGACTCAGCTCTGAGGTCAGATTGGGCCACTCAGGGCTTCATCCAGTTGGGACTTGAAAATCTCCAAGGATGGAGACTGCACCACCTCTGTGGACAACCTGTGCTTCTGCCTATCCTCATGGGGGGAAAAGTGTCTCCTTACATCCAGGCTGAAACTCTTGTTATGTCCATCATCTTTATCTTTTCACCCAGCCCCAATTTAGAGACCTGACTCCATCTCCTCACTGACCTCCCCACAGGCACTGGGGGCTGCTGGTAGGTCCCACCGAAGCCATCTCTGCTCCAGGCTGGACAAGCCCAGCTCACCCAGCCTCTCCTCACAGGACCAGTGCTCCAGCTTCACCATCTTGGGGGCCTCCCCTACCATTTGTTCAATGTCTTTCTTGTACTGGGAGCCCCAAGTGGGCGCAGGATTCAGACACAGTCTAACGACTGGTGAGTAAAGAGGATTAATTGTGAACAGGGTACAGGTCCCTGGGATAAGAACAGCCTATCTCATTCATTTAGCTACCTTTTCCTAACGTTTTCCAGTTGTTGCATTTACCAGCTAATAATTCTGTGTGCTTCAAATCCTAAGCGTATGTCAGCTAGAATACATTTATTGTCAAACATCTCTCCCACAACTTGTAGCTGTGAATCTGGGTGGGAACTGACACTCCAAGCCGAGCTCTGCTGTATGCCAAACCCTGCACAGGAGCTGCTCACCACACATAAGTTCTCTGGCACTTTCCAGAGTGCTTTTCTCCTCACAAAAAGCCATTCCCACACAGCAGGGCCCTGCATCTGCAGCAACTGGTCACCAACACATGAATTATAGGAGAGTGCACATTATTTCTTGCCTATTTACTCCCACTGACTTCCACAAATTATTCTACAAGAGTGCTGGTTTCTAAAGACATATTATGTAGTGCTACCACTACAGTATCACACTGGAGCACAGAAGTTAATACCATCCTCATTAAAATATTTTATTCATAAGCAAATAATAAAGGTGGAGGCAAATATTTGATGACATGATCGAGTTTTAAAGTATCTCAGAATAAACAGAAGCAATCCGAGCTAATTACAGTTATGACAATGTCATATGCTCACAGCAAAACAGGTCTAATCCTGAAAGTAACTGGAACCTTCTATGGCCGTGTCTGAAATACAAAAACATACATAAAATGAGGAAATCAGCCCCATTATAAATTTACTATTGCTTAATAAGGCATCAGGAGTGAGGACTGACCTCCCCAACTTCAGAAGTCCAAATGCAGGTTAAGACAGTCACTGTGGCAATAAAAAGCAACAGAAGAAACTGACAATTTTAGGTCTATATTGGGATAAAATAAATTGAGCTTACAAATTTTCCTTTTTCTCCATTGATTATAAAGGGGCATAGGACAACCTCTGCATTATGCCTCCCATCCCATGTTTCATATCCAGAGATGTGTTCTTGGCCTACCACTTGTGTCAAGAGACACAATTTATCCCAGGTGACCTAAACAGAGATAGGTGGTATTGGTATGTTCATGCAGACATTTCTGCTGTTCAGCTCAAAATGGTAACTAATTAAGTTTCAGGTATCTGTTTGTGTGCTGCACCCTCTGTAAAAACAAGAGCATTAGCAAAATGACAGCGTAAAACTTCTGCATCTGTGCTGTGACTGAGGTTACGTGACCAGTTAGCACAAATTCAGAAATGCTTAACTCAAGCAGGGTGGGGGCAATGCACTGTTTCAAGTTATTCTTCCTATATGCATAACAATAATGCCCCAAGGTTCCAGCTAAGATCAAAGCCCAACTATATGACAGGGTACATACATTCATAATAACACTTTGCTGTGGACTGAAACACGCCACTGCAGCAGCTGAGGATATTACTACTTCCAGGTGTATACTGCATCCTTGTATGTGGAGCAGATGTTGTGTCTCCTGTAGGAAGGGCAGCAGTAAAGCATAAATACTACATCTAAGCCACTGCACCTTTCCTCAGTAGGGGAGCAAAATAGCAGATACCTGGGGTCCCTTCAGCTACAGCTGTTACCTTCATGGCAGCTGAGTCCTAAAGAAGCAGTCCTTGCTTCAGGTAATGTACAAAATAGACACCTCTCTGGCAATAGAGAGGTGAACTGGCTTCCCAAGATCACTCAGACAGTCATGGAGTAGTCTGGGAGAAAGTCCAGATGGATCTACTATACCATACTGTCTCCCAAACTAGCTATTAAGTCAAACTCTCTTAATTTTCACAGGCAAGTCTTAAAATGGGGTACATATTTATGCAACAATGCCAATGGCCAGCATCAAACATCTGACTTAAGCTGGGAACAAAGCCATGGGGTATCAAGTGCATGGACTTAAAGACCGAATAGGTCTCTGGTAAGTCTTACAGAACCAGGGGTAGGGGATGAGGGGGGAATTCTGCTCTATTTGCTCACACTTAGATCATAATACAGGTACAGAAGTGCCAAAGGGAGGGAAAGGAGGAATAATTCTTTCCCCTACACTGTGGAGCAGTTACAGATATAAGTTGAAGTGATCCTTACTGCTTTTGAGGTCTCAGCTCACTCGCCAGTGAATTTACTCTTTGCTCAATACAACCTTCTCCTATCTATGGTCAGTGCTTTACAAATTAACCTCGCTGTCACAGTGACTGGCGGGTGAGGGCTTATTTTCTCCAGTGACAAACAGCTGATGTTTGCCTATTTCAGATCCCTGCATAAGTAAATATTGTTCAAGTGCTGAATTTCTAAGCAAGCTGAAAAATGCATTATTTAAAACATGATTGTGTTCCAGCATTGCACAATGTTAATATTTCTAAAGCTACTTAATGTTTACGCATCTAATGCATGCATATAGTAATTTGATAAATTTTAACGGAACTTTTTAATAACTGTTTCCAGTTATTCATTAATTACGTCATGATAAATTTGGATCAAATGCTTCATTGGTCTCTACATTTGTGCATATCATTTGTTGCACATTCAGTCTCTTCTTCTGTATGACCAAAAATTTCCACTTTTTATGAAGATCTGTTCTTCATTTGGTCTCTCCTGTTAGACAAGGTGCACCTCAGTCAGATTTCATTTGTTTTTTCAGTTTGGCAAGACCAGTGAGATATTCATCTCTCCGTTTTCTCCTGGCATCCAGGACTTTTGGAACAACTGGTATTTTTTCAGACATTGCCTGGAACAGAAAATGTAAGATGATCAAAGATCACGTTCTGAGTAAAAAGTTTCTCAGCAGCATTGTCTCCTGCTTTCCCTGTGTCAGACCAAGTAACCACCCACACAAACTGTAATTTAGTCTATCACAAGTAATAGGCCACTAATTCTTTACATGGGTGACTGGAAATGAGCTAAACTGTATGAGAAGAAAAGCGCTCCCACTTGGAGAAGGTTGGCCTGAATGTGACAATGAAGGTGCCTCTTCTCTCAGTTTGGCCCACACAGCCTCTTTGATAATAACCTTTTATGAAGCAGGAAGAAGGCAACCTGGCCATTTATGTGGCTGAAAATGTGCTCTAAACCAGATTCACATGTGTGTGTGTTTAAAGCTGTGATCTCTCTTCTGGCTCCTAATAAATGTAATGAGGGATACTGTGTTTATTAAAAACATTTTGTCTTAGGAGTGCCAGTTACAATCAAAATGACGGGGGAAGACACATATAACAGACCCAGAATTGTAATTTTTGTTGTGTATTGGAATATGGGGGAGAGAAAGTACAGTACTATTTGAGGACACAAAGGCAAGAAGTCTGAACAAGTTAGCACACAAAAATTATATTTAAAATGAAATGGGAAAAAAAAGTATTTCTGAGTGCACACAGTTGTCTTAGAAGTGCAAGTTAAATGTATCACTGAAAGAAGAACAAAAGGTAGTAAGCTCTGGCCAGAGAGTACATTGTAACAGATTTTCTTTCAAAGAAAAAAGGCTGGTTTGAGAGTGCAGGTAGAGATCATAAGGTCATCTTTGCCAAAATAGCACCTGAAGTCTTAGGTTTAAAAGGCAAGTGTTGAGAAACTGGGTAAAACCTCGACCTGCTACCAATGACTGGCAAGCTGCAGTCACTCCAGAAAAAAATCAGGGGGAGGGATAGAGGAGTCAGATAAGAAATGTTTAATGTTTTACTCTTGAGAGATGATTCTTGCAAGCCCGTCTTTGGCACTGAAGACTGAAGACAAAAAAGAGAGACAGAAACAGATGCTGAAGTGGAATCCAGCTTTCTATAAGGAAACCCAAACTCTTTCATATCAGTTAAAATCTTCTAATAGTGAATAACTCCACAATTATTGATTGTTGTTATTATAAGCAATCTATGTTGTTTAAGCATAAAAGAATCTCTTTCCTTTTTAACACAGCTGATGTTGAAATTGCATTAACATAAATAGGAATGAAAAATGCTGTCGTCCAGACAGACTGCCTCCATATTTGGAATTAATCTCTGACAGCTGATCAGGAACAATTCAACATATACACATGTTCTTTAGTGAAGCATTAAAAAAGGCAACTAGGAAAAGACAGTTAGGAAATGACAATACTTCAGTTAATTCCTATGGACATACAAAAGAGCCTATATAGTGAGTATAAATAAACTGTGGGCTTAGAAATGTTAACAGACAAACTAGGTCCCAATCCAGCATAGCACTTAAACACGTCTTATCTTTAAACATGCAAGTAACCTTACCAGACTGCTCACATGCAATTTAAATGTGTATTTGCACACATTACAGACTGGAGCTCTGGTCTGTAAAGTATACAAAAACAAGAACACCCAGAAGAAAAAAGCTACTGTAATAGTAGCTTCAGGTTGACATAGTGCTTAGGGATATGGTGTAGCTGGGAACTGTCAGTGTTAGGTTAATGGTTGGACTAGGTGATCTTCAAGGTCTTTTCCAACCTTGATGATTCTGTGATTCTGTGTATAGGAGAAAGACATAGGGAAAGAAGTCGTGTAGGAAAGGAAGATGGAGCTGTGCATATTATGGTAGACGACACAGGACAGAAGTGGTAAGAAATAGTGTGGAGGATTTAGTGTCAATAACCCACAGTTGTTAGCAGTTGACTCTGCTGTCTAGTAATAACGTTACTCAGCTGCTAGATAACTTTCCCTGGATGTATGTCAAAGTGCTTTGAAAAGGGACTTACATGCATGATGTACTGACCTTCTAATTTAAAGTACACATTCACACAAGAAATACAGACTACAGATATCTCTAACAGTAAATGGTACAAATGTTAAAATAAAAGTTAATGTTCTCTGTTCTGAATGTCACTGCATTTATCAACTCTGTATTTACCTGATTGATTTTCTGCTCAATTTCACCTGAAAATTCTGGAACTGGTCCAAAGGTGTTCAGAACAAGTCTCATACCTTCACGGTATCTTTCACAATAATTTGAAATACCTAAAAATAAGAGTGAAAAATTACATTTCAACAGAAACTCCTACTCAAGTTCAGTAAGGCTGCCTGTGCTTAAGCACTCTCTTAAATCAGAGTCCAAAAAAAGGGGTGCTCTTATGCTAAAGACACCTAATTGTCATCAAGGAAAAATGGATTCTATCTACTACATTTCCATTAAGGTTCATGGAAAAATCATGTAGGACATGCCTTTACTGCAAAACCAATTAATGTTACATACCAGCAGGCAATGCTGCGTGAGGGATGTAGTACACAACCATGGATATACTCGTGCTTTGTTACTTGAGACCAGAAAGCTTCCCCAACCAGTGTCCACAAGGAGGGTGCTCTCACCTCTCCTCTCCTCTCCTCCTGTTCAGCATGTGTCATATCAGGTGAAGCATTCCTGTTAATATTTTTATTTATTGACCTGGAGTGTATCAAGAACAACATGGCCCAGGGGGAAAGGGTCAAAGGCATGGAGACCCAGGTGGCCTCCAGTGAATAAGAAAGGCTTAAGGAGGAACAGATGGATCCTGCAGATGAACACCTTGTATTGCAACTGGGGTTAGCGACAGGGATTTGGCTTTTATGACCACAGGACCCTCCTCCATGGTTGAGCACTGCTAGGGGGAGATGGAATCCACTAGACAAAGTGGAGGAAAAAGCATCTTTGCCAAAAACCTGGCCAATGTGGTGAGAAAAGCTTTATATTAGGAACACTGGAAAAGTGAGATTACAACCTGTAGTCAAGTGAGGAAGGGGTGTACAGACATGGAAAGAAAAGAGTGCAGGGTAACAGGTACAGGAGAAACCTCAAGAAAGTATAAAAAAATGCAGGAGTCCACCTCTAGTGTATGCACAAATGCGTGCAGCCTGGGAAACAAGCAGGGGAAATGAGTTCCATGTGTGTTCACACAACTACAACATTGCTGGAGCAACGAAGGTGTGTTGGGATGGCTCACACAACTGGAGTGCTGCGGTGTATAGATACACACTTCAGGGAAGACAAGCAGGAAAGACAAGGAGGGGGGTGTGCTATCTCTAAAGGAGCAGCTCAGCCGTATGGAGCTATTCTATGGGATGGGCAACTGGCTGGGAGAGAGCCTGTGGGTCAGCATCAGTGGGGAGGCCAGTAAAAGACAGCATCCTCCAAAGGCAAGAACAGTCCATCCTGATATTCAGGAAGACAATTAGATGTATCAAGAGATTGGCTTGGATGAAATACAGTGGAAAATGGCAGCATACAGGAGGTGGGAGGAGGGATGGGCTGTAAAGGAGAAATTTAAAAACACTGCCTAGGCATGTAGGGATGGTGTCAGGAAAGCCAAAGCTCAGCTCCAGTTGAGGCTTGCAAGAATGTCAAGGGCAACATGAAGGACTTCTACTGTTACATTAGTAATAGAAGGCTGAACAAGGAAAGTGTGGGTCTGTTGCTGAATGGATGGGTGATTTAGTGACAGGAAAAACAGGTAAAGCAGAGTTACTTCTTGCTTTCTTTGCTTCAGACTTCATTGATAAGGTCTCCTATGCCTCTGTGCTTAGAGGGAGGGTTCAAGGAGAAGAGCTATGAGCACTAGATAATGACCTAGTCAGTGACTATCTGCAAGAACTCTGACCCACCTGAAACCATGCGACCAGACAGACTGTATCCAAAGATATGAGAGAAATGGCCCGTGTCCTTGCAAGGCTGCTTTCTATCCTATTTTAAAAATTGTGCCACTCAATGCACCAATGTCATCATCTGAATGCCCAGATCACTGAAGGTAAATATTGTACCCATCTTCAGAAAAGGTCAAAAGAGCAATCCGGGGTACTACAGGCCAATCAATCTCACTTCTGTCCCTGAGAAAAATCAAGGAGCAAGTCCTCTTGAAACAAATTTCTGGGCACATGAATAAGAAGAAAGTGATTGTAACAGTCAGCATGTAGTCACCAATGGGTACACCATGGTGTAAGTCATGTCTGACTTCGTTGCCTTCTGTGATAAAATCACTTGATTTATGGAAAATAGGAAAGTAGCACATATCATTTATCTCAACTTTAGAAGGGCATTTGACACTGTCTCCCATGATATTCTTGTATCAAAGTTAGGACATTAAGGTCTGCATGCTTGGACAATGAGATGGACAAAAAATGGGTTAGATACTCAGGTTCAGAGATAATGGTTAATGGGTTGTAGTCTACCTAGAGGCCAGTAAATGTGGAGTATTGCAGGAATCTATCCTGAGACCTGTACTGCTTAACAGCACTTCCTCATAAAGTTTGTGAATGATACCAAACTGGGCTGGGGTGGGAGGTGGGGCTGGATGGACCAGCTGATACATTGGAGGGCAGGGCTGCCCTTACACAGGCTAGAGCAATGAGCCAATACAAAATCTTAAAAAAATTGAACAAGGACAAATGCAAGATCTTGCACCTCAGAAGGAAGAGCTCCTTGCAGCAACACAGGCCTGTGAACTCCAAGAACTCCTGGTCGTTGTAGGCAGCAAGCTGAATGTGAACCAACAGTGTGCCCCGGCAGCAAAGAGGGCCAACAACATCCTGGGCTGCATTAACAGCACAGGCAGTGGATTGATGGAAGTGATTAACCCCCTTTTCCTCAGCACTCATTAGACTGCATCCAGAATACTGCATTCAGTTTGGGATACACCAGAAAGACACTGATAAACTGGAGCAACTTCAGCAGAGGCCACCAAAATGGTGGGGGCTGGGCGCTTACCCTGTAAGGAAAGGCTGGGGGAGCTGGTCTTGTTCAGCCTGGAGTAGAAATGGCTTGGGGGGGGCACCTAACAGCAGCTCCCCAGTGCCTATGGGGAGGTCACTGAGCAGACGGAGCTGGGCTCTTCATAGCAGTTGCATGGCAGGAGGACAAGAGACAATAGGCACATTTGAAATGAGAGGTTCAGACTGGATACTCAAACACTGGTACAGGTTGCCCACAGAGGTTGTGCAGTCTCCATCTCTGGGGGTTTTCAAGACTCGAAGAAACCCCTGAGCAGCTTGGTCTGACCTCAGAGCTGACCCTGCTGTAAACATCTTAAAAAACATGTGGTCAGAGAACCTGAGAACCAGCTAACTGTAACAATGGGTAAAATGGTAGCCAAGTAGACCTTGGCTGAATTAGGAAAAGGTCCAGTTTCCATCAGCTCCAGTAGGAATCTCAAAAAAATTACTTTTGAGGCACTAGAGAGGAACTGGAATGATAAATGCAGCAAAAAGAGGAACCAGTCGTTTAGCCAGACATATACATCTAGTAGACTTTTTAGTTCTATTAACTACCACATAATAAAGAAAGGATACGGCAGCCTTTCCCACTGTACATCAATCAAGAAGCCATGAGCTGCACCACAACAGTAAATAAGCAATGCTTATCTGGCAGTAAGCAAACTGACATGAGTAAGAATGTGATTATCCTGATGAACACCCTAGATCTGAGAAGGGAAGTTCTGGATATCCAGTAAAAGCTTGTGACAATCATCTTCCTTTTCTGAGAATCATAGAGACTGAAAAACTTGCATCCTTAACTCTCTTTTTATTAGCTAATTATCAAAGCAAAGAGGAGAAAAATGCAGAATACAAAGGCAAACAATTACAGTCACCAACTCTTTCACAAAGACTCAGGAGATCATACAGACTGAGAAGCATGAACCTGAACTGCTCATGGTCTTATCCAACCACAAAATGCAAGAAATTTAAGTGGGGCGGCCTGACTACCACACAAAAGAATGAACTCAGGTCAAGAGTCATTAAGCAGTCTCCTTTCTAAACAGCTTGTAGACAGTTCCCTGGAATGCAATATCTGATACCAATACCGTAGAAGTCACACCTGTCTAACCCTAAATGGTTGAGGTTGAAAGGTGCATGAATGAATAGAAACCTCTCGCTACTGGCAACTATGAATCATAAACTACAACACTTAACGCTGCTCAACATGCCTGAAATCACTGAAGTACAGGTTTTCCATAAGGTCTCTGAGGTCAGTCAGGTTACAGAGAACACTCTTGTTCCTGGACCAAAGACGGAAGAACTTTGAAAGAACAAATGTTTAAGTAAGTATTACATTTCCTTTAAGAAATGAGCACTCTGAAGTCATGATGACCATCAGCTAAACAACTGAAAGGACAGAACGGGAGAACATGTCCATTTCATGAGAGCAACATGAAGAGATTTGAGAGTATTCAACTCTCTTAAAAAATGGACTACAAATATTCTCCAGTATCAGAAGGAAGGAGGATCTGAGAAAAACTGCAGCCTTGTGAAGTAGCTTGAACCTATATTTGGTGCCAAGAGTGTACCAATCAGCAGTTAGTCAGCCCGTTTCCTTGTGTTATCTACCCACAGAGCATGTGTTTGTAGAATACACTCTAGCATGTTCTGGCCTTCTCCAACACAAAAAGGGAGGTCAGCTGGTCATACAGCTATATTGGTGCTCTAATTATATGAAAATTTAGTATTTTACTTAATTTTCTTGATTGACAGACAGGCAGAAACCTTCAAAGTGCCTAGTGGGCTCCAAAACATCACTGGCAGGAAGTGAGATTCAGGAAGAGAAGCATTACTGTGGGATACGGAAAGGCTGTGATACAATTCCATCTCTTCACTGAGACAATAAGCAGACACCAACCACCTCTATAAACACTCCGGACACTGTGGAAAGGACCACTGGTTATCAGCGTTTACTGATCATACTCTGTCATTAACATAAGTGCTTGCCTGTTAGATCTTAACAGCTGGGCTCACAGACTTTGGCAACTGAAGCCAAAGAATACGCGATCCACGTGAGCAATCTTGGGAACCCAAGACAATTCTGGATGAGTCTCATGCACCAACCACAAGATGATGATATTTACATTTCACCTTGCTCACGTGAGCTTTTTCTTCTAACAGTGAGGAGTCTGAGCAAAAAGTTTGCGCCCACATCATGCAACATCATCCAGAGTTCCCAGATGTAGAAGTCAAAATGACTGAGGCTGAATAGTGCAGATCTGTGTGAACCTGGGTACACCTTGCTAACTCACAGCTGCTGGCAGCAGCTGTTGTCAGCTAGACAATCATAAAATCAAAAATGGTAAGTCAAATATGACAATTCAGTCAAATATGGCAATTCAAGCAAATCCACATGAGCAATAGAAGGAATAGTAAACAGAGCAGTGTCAGTTACCAGTCATTCTGGTGCTTACCCAGAGGACACAGGTCTATGACACCTAGACTAGTGCTGAATAGTTTGGGTTTGGTACTTTTCCAAAAGTCATGGGGAACGTCTCAACTACCTGGTAAGCTGGTGTAATAATACCATAGATCTGAATAGTTTTGATTCTGTTACAGTCAGGAGAAGGTAGAAAAGAAGTCTCTGTGCCAGAAATCTTCATGAGCCTCAATCTAAAGAGATAACATTAGTATCCCAGGAAATCTAAATGCTTGGATGTAGCTGATCCATCCACCTGGTGAATGTGAACTCCTGAGCTGCAGATGGCCTTCAAAGTTCACTCAGCCTGGAAATTGAGCTTCTACTGGCAGATCACCTACTGCTTGAATCAGAACAATTTCTGGGTGGGTGTAGCTCACCAGTGCAACAGAGATATGCCAAATGCAGGTTGAGTAATACACTCATTGCATGCAATGTATGAATGAAAAGAAGCTTTATGCAAAGTCAGCAAAATAGGAAAAGGTAAAAAAAAGTTACGTGTCAGAGAAGAGCAGCTGCATTAGTATAATTGATCTCAACATTGTGGCTGAAACAGCAACACACAAACACATATGCTGCATGCCAAGCAGGGGGTGGACACTGCAAAATCTTTTGAGTCTTAAGTGAAGAAAACACACCAACAGTTAGAATGTACACATGGTCTCACTCAAAGAGTAAAAAAATAGTAATTTCAAAATAACGAACTCAAGATAGCACTCCCAGTGTGAAATGTCAGTGGAGACTAGTGCAATCTTTAACTTGGTTTCAGTAATGAAGGTCAACCCTATGCTGCCAGCTTCAAGAAGGCACTTGAGCAATAGGGAATATTGCTGGAAAAACCACTTTGCTTTTCAACTGCAAACTCAAAACTGGCAAATATTTGACTCCAGGCCTTTAGACTTAGGAGTCCTTTGGTTCAAAGTTCAGGGCTATTGCAAAGGTGGATGAGAAGAGCACTTGACTGGAGCATAGGGACAAAAAGATGGAAAACAAGTATGACAGATTCCCTTTAATTTTAATCCTTGTTGATACTGTCCAGGGAACAGCTTAAGCTGGAAGAATTAGCATCTGTAAACAGTGTGAGACCGACAGGGCAGTATCTGGGAGCAGGAGAAACAGTAAGAAGATGGCAAATGGGGCAGTTAAAAACAATCAACATCTCTCCTTGCATCCAGTTGCTGTGCCCACACTGTGCCCCACTATCTCTAACTGGAGAAAAAGAGGGTTACTGTTGGAGGAAAGGGGCTATGGGAGAAGGCAGATATTGCAAGCAGGCACCTAACCATGAACACAGAACAGAAATACCTCCAGGGAAGGTACAAGTTCCCTGAATCTTCCTTCCATCATATGTTTACAACTATGGCAGAGAGTGGAAGAGGAGGAATGGTAACAAATTGTTCTAAGGGAGTAGTGGATACAGGAATATAGAGATGAAAGGGGAATACTCTAGTCCCAAACCCATTCAGCATTTCTGACTTGTACAGTACAGTCAAAGGAACATGTTATCACAAGCTAAGATGATTCAAGGCTCTTCAGCTGCCCATATGTATCTAGGAAATGCAAGACTTTTTATACCACCAAAGACGAATAAGCTGCTGCTTCTTTAGCTTCAATGAGAGTCCAGTCAATTTCCAAAATAGCTAATGAACTGTCCCAGAAGAATCTGTTCACAGAACTACACTTGGCATTTGCAGGTTCTTACCCTGAAGGACTTGCACTGCTGTAGTGCAAACATGAATATCAGTGAAATGCCTCTAGTTGCATCATCAAAACAAACAGGGCATTTATGAAGAAAAAGTAACTCAGGACAGATATTGAGCTTAGAAGCATGCATAAAGTGCTTCACTGCCCTGAGAAGACCTCTTCACAAGTGAGGTTCATAAAGGTGATGGGAGCAGTAGAAAAAAAAAAGTGAAAACATGACAGTATAAAAACATATGTTCATGCATTATAGTATGTAAGCATCTTCAAGTATCTTGGTTTCTTGTACGCTAAGTCTCATTCCTTCCTTTCTTAAGAAAGACAACAGGCATGAGGGCTGAAAGATGCAAGCAAGCAAACTTGGTAAACCAGTCTGGCAAGGACACTGCACATGGGGCAAAACAAGGAAGGCACGGAGATATTTGTGAGAGAAAACAAGACACAGGAGCAAGTGTTACTGGCAAGGACAGGGAACACACCAAAGACAGAGGGTGCCTCACGATACTGAGTATTAACTTAATGACTTTGAACCTGATGAGCAGCATAATAAGATACTGCAATGACTCAAAAAGAGTAGGTGAGATGGTCAAGCCACTGATGTAATAGCATCAACAATTTGAAACGATTGGGGTGGGGTTGATTTTAGCAGGTAAAATCTAAGAACAGGCTGCACTTGGTAAGACTGAAGATGAGTATGGATGAGAACAGAAAAGAAGGGGCATATTTCAGGAACATCATGGAGGGATCTGTCATGGTTAGTTTATGTTCAGAGAAAAGAGAAGTCCCAGGCTCTTTGTTTTGCTGACAGAGGGATTACATTTCCAGACATTACAGCTCCAACAAAAACTTTCTAAATGTAATCCTGTCTTCCATATGGGTGTGTCTGAACACATGATCTTAGTTAGGATATGAATTCACAGGACACTTGCTACTCTGCATTAACTCCCATATGAATTCACTTAGACTGTAGTTGCATGAATACTTTCAACTACACCAAAAAAGGTTTTCTTCTCACTGTCACCGTGTTACTATCTCAACAGCAATGCATAAATATTTGCGCAGGACTGCTGTGAGCTGGATCAAGGAATTAAATTTGAGTTAATATGAACCACTTCTTTTGTTAGAGTAGTTTCAAATCTGGGATGAATTCCTCAGTCTGAGCCACTTGGTGACCATACACATTCTTTTGTTAGCACAAGGGAGAAGGATACACCAAGATGTGTTCTTCAGGACACATCTATAATGACTTGAGCAATCATTAAGAATTCCTGTGCTCCTTTCAGAACGTGGAGGGAACCACTTTATGCCTAAGAGTCCATAGAAGAAAACTGGTGCACAGCAGCCAGTATGCTGAAACATTCACACCTTTGCTTATTGCACAAAAACTTCTTCATACAGAACAGCCCTGCAGCTCCATAAAGGCAAACTGCAGTTCTAGGACTATAAACTGCCTTCTTCAGCCTATTGGGAAGTGAATCGAATGTGTGTAAATATGTATGAAACACCTGGTGGGTTCACAAAAGAAGATGGTTTTGTATGATTATGTACCACTGTGATATTTCATCTCAGTAGTAACTTCTTACAAGTATTCCTGGATTAAGTTGAGATATTTTATGATCCTAAAACTTAATACATGGGTTGGACAGAAATTAAGGCAATCTTCCTTTTCTTAGATTTTACTACCTTAACTTAGAGATTCTCACACCCTCTACTTGCTAGCTTGTGGTACGAAAGCTCCTGAACTGGGTTAAAGCTTGGTTTGCTCACTATATGGCAGCATTAAAGCAGCAGCCATAGCAACGAAAATAATCTCTGCTTTTGAACCAGCCAGTATGCCCATCTACAGCAATTGCTAAAAAACACGTTTGGCTATGTTTTGCCTACCCAGACAAGAAAAACTTACTTCCTTTGAACTATGGCTTATGATTCCCCACTCTTTCCTTTTCGTATTTTGTGCTTTTCGTACAGCACAATTATTCTGCTCCTATCATCCAAAACCAATTAATCTGGCAGGTGCTTTTAAGACGAGCAAGCAATCCCACTTTCAGTAACAGAAACACAATTTTGACCATGAAGACTCATTCCTAGCTTACCAGATATTTGCACTTACATTATAGGGACCATACATCAGCCCCCATTTTCACACAACTCCTGTAGACACTTGTTCGAATACCACAGGGAGTGATAGGTAGAATACCATCCTGGAATGGTATTTGTGTAAACACAGGAGAGAAAATAGCAACAAAGGTCCTTCAACCTCCCCCAGCCAGCTCTTCTGCTAATGTTAGATCATGATTAAATTCCAATTATTGCTCACTAAATAACCCACTAATAAAGTAACCGATCTAAGACAGCCAGTTGTGAAATATATATGATGAACTTTTGCTGCAAACATGTAAAACACAAGTATGATAGTCTACCCTCTCGTTTTACAGACCATTTTTTGCAAGGTCTTAAAAGGAGCTGACAGTTCAAGAAGCAAGAGATTCAGGAGATACAATCTTACTGAGGCTGGATCATCTTCAGTATATTCATAGATAGCCAGGTACATCTATAGGAGCAACATGGTGTCTGTTAACATAATCCCACGATAAGTAAATGGGTAAATGACTCTAGTGGAGTCTATTGATGTTCCTGGTAAAGACTTAACAGCATTTGTTGTGATGCTGCCATGTGAAATCATAAAATGATGGACTCAAAGACAGAGCTTACTGAAACCAAAATCAACATTAATTTTATTTACTGAAACCAACAATCAACATCATAATATTATGCAATTTGGATGTGCTTTTCTCCCCCCCAAAATGGTTTCTTCCCTGTCTGTTGCAATTCAGTTCTCAAACGGCTGTTGCTTCTGCTCCTTTTAGAGACTTGATGCTGTCATTTTAATTTAATGTTCAAGATTTTTGGCTCACTGCCATACATTCAAAATTTCTAATATTGATGCATAGATTAACTGGTAATCTAAAGCAGCCTGGACTATAGCTTTTCATAGGACCACTTGTGAATATGGAGGCAAGGACACAAGAACTAACACAGAGGAAACCTGGTATTAGCACATAAGAAGTTCATGGGAGGATCTTGACGTACACACCCAACATGGAAAGAAATAAACACTGATCTCAGAAAAAAAAGTAATTGAAATAATATTCTTTATTCAAAAATCAAACAAAAATATCACATCACCCTTAAAAAAAAAAAAGACTTGTCCATCTTCCAGGATCTCCCACAGATAACACTATTTTTCTCTCACATGCTTCCTGCATCCCTACCATCCTTTCTCATTGATTAACAGAGAGTTTAAAATTGTGTGTAATTAATATCTTATGGTTGTAAAGGCAGGCAGCTGCTGTGAAGTTAGTGAAGCTCTCAATAGGCTATCAAACAGAATAGAGCGGAGTTCTTATCTCTACCTCCATTTCCCTCCACTGACAAAAAATAGATACTATTAGTACAATGAATCAGAGCAGGTTGACCCGGGCAATCAACAGAAGATCCATACTATTCCATGTTATATATGTGGGAAGCAATACTAGGCAACCAAAGAGAAGCTGGCACTGGTATGGAACTATGAACGTAAGCCATCATGTGTCCTGACATCAGCAATTTGGATTTAAACTATCTCTGATGAGAACGACAGCCTGAGTCAGCCTGCCAGCACATAAATAGGAGCAGCTCTAGACTCAGAGACAATGCATCAACAAGACTGGGGGTGAAGCAATACTTCTTATGATCCAAGTTACTGAACAAGCCGACAAGGCGCTTTTGTGTAAGTGGGCCAGTCCACAAGTGTACTAATTATGTTATTTTAGGGTTATTTTTAATTGAGAATATTATATAATGTTAAAATAACTCTACAGATATATTTTGGTTCTGTATTTTGCAAGCCCACCACAAGACTACTCTTCCAGTTCATCAGTTTTTTGGATTGTATTTCATAATTTTTCTTCCTCTGATCTGGAATACTAAAATTCCTAACAGAAAGTAGCATTAACTCTAGAAGCTGGATAATCTCTGCCACGAATAAGCAACCTACCAGTTGCATATGTTACCTAAAACTGGTTTTAGGTGTGAAATTTCAATATGTTTTTGTAACAATGACTACTTCCTGATGGAAGGAAGGAAACTAAACTGGATCATGATGGAACATCAAATGCCAGAGGGCACTCCAGTAAGAGCATCAAAACCAACCCAGATGATTGATATGATTCAATTCATCTCAAGTAAACATTGTTTTAGAATTAGAGTCTAAAACATGGATTTTAAAAAAAAGGATTCACAAGTATGATTTGATCTCTAAAATGGATTAAAAATTTTTTGGTACTAACAAGCATTTTGGTTTCGTTTTCTGTTTTAGTAGAGGCAATTCAGCAAGTTACTCTGACAGAAGACCCTGTGCATGCACAATTCCTGCAGAGGATGGCATGGCAGCTTAGGGGAGAGGCATGGCCAGGAGTGGACAACCCTGGCCTGCAAGACTCCAGGTAGACTGCTGTGCTTAAGGCTAGTACTATGTGCACCTGTTCTGTCTAAGAATGTATATGGTTTATATTGAGTAAGTCTAAAATCACTAGACTGGAAACTGTCATGTATTAATAGATCAAAAGAGGGAAACTTTTAGGAAGGTGCCTCTATTTAGAGGATGGATGTTGTTTACCTAACAATGCACAAAACCAAATACTTTGTGACATTTAGTTTACTGATATACAAGCAAACCGACAAGCTGAAAAATGCTGGTGGAGGATCCACAATTCCACACTCATGTCAAAATTGCTTAGTCAGCCTTAAGAGACATAAATTTCTCCATAAGTAACTAACCAACAAGTAGACATAAATTAACGCTTGTAATTGTGCACTGATACTTTACAATCTTGGTTTCCTTTTTTTATTTTATTATTGTATTATTAGGCATTGCAGCAGTGGTTAAAAGATCCTGTAACGGAGCTGGGGCCTCCCATGTCAGGGACCATACAAAATCAGAATAAAGACACAGCCCATAATATAAATAGCTAAAAATGTATTTAGTTGATCTTCACTTCTTGAAGTTTTCATGTTTTGTTAAATTTACTGTTCAAACCTTTGTAACCCTGATCCATAATCTTTATTTAATTTTATGCAATTCACTTTTTATTTAGCTGGGATTCATGTATACTATTCCAAAAACATCTAAAAATTAGTCTTGATTATACAAGACAAATGTTTAACTGCTGCTTGACTGCTTTGTCAAGTCAACTTTGTACGCACAGTATTTTGTGGACAGAAGCAATTTTACACCACTCAGGATCTAAGCCAGCTTAAAGCAAGCCAGCTCCAGTGATATTTATACTGAGCCTTTGCTACAAATTCTGGGGAAGGAAGAAAGAAAAAAAAAAAAAAAAGGCACCTATCTACAGAAAGTTTCTGTTGATTCTGGATTATCAGATGAACTTTATCAATGCTTTCTTTTCCTGACACTCAGACGATCCTGAACTACAGGTATAGCAATGTCTGCAAAGCACTGGGACTAATCTTGGAAAAAATGAACTACACACCTAGTGTTTCAATGATTTGTCATCTTTCACCTGATCACTTACAAGAGGATAGTCAATATCCATTTCCTTCCATCTGACCTCAAGTTTTAGATAAATTTTCCTTTTCTTATCATTACAGTAAAGAGAGAGACGAGTCATAGTTGCAGCAATCCTAACCTCGTTTGTTATATAAAATTTCCAGTCTTGTTCAACGTAAGTAAGCCTTCCCTTCATATTTGTATCATTTTAAACTACCTACCTTCTGCATTAAGATGCATGGTTTCCAGAGGTCCAATAAATGCATATCGCATTCCCAATCCATCAGACATCACAAGGTCTAGATCAGTAGGAGATATTACTCCTTCCTAAGGAAAAGTAGAACAGATTTGTGAATGTTTGGTTTTAATGCAAAATTGCGTGCTTTTTGTATATAATTAAAAAATTAAAATAGTAATAAAAACTCAGGCTAGAAATAGCAGTTAGCTTGCAAACAGAAACATAACCGTTTGCCAGAAGTGTCCACCTATTATGCAAGCTTTCCTATGGTTCATTATAAACACTCATTCACATCTCTAAGATTGCTGTACTTCATAATCCAAATACACTTTAATATATTTTGACAGTATCTTATTTTTAAATTTAGAAATTAATACACTTTTTCATACAATATGTACTATTTGTACACACTAGCTTGCCTGAGAGTTGTTACTTACAATAATTCATGTACTAAAACTAAACTGAGCTGTTCATGTTAACCAATACGCTTTTTCCTCAGCAACTAAGTATAAGAGAACATAGAGCAAATGCAACACTCTTAATAGCACATGACCAAAATACTTTATATCAAAGCCAAGTACTATACCAGCCCTTTTAAATACAGGAGTTTTGGCTAAATCTTACACCTGCCTTGTTCTCCTAGTGCTGGATTTTTGGGCAGAGTCACAACTGGCAGAATGAGGGTGCAGGCCACATGCAAAGAAGGCTGAGACCAAACACGCAGGCAATGCAGCTGCCACTCCCTTCCACAAAACTCACTGAACATTCAACCTACTCAGTCTTAACCTGCCCAGGTTCTTCCTGAGTTCACTGCCAGCCTCCCACCTCAGAGCTGGCAGGATACAAACCATGGAAAATGAAGCATTTCTCCTGTTAAAAGTTGAGCACTGCTCTTCCACCCACATGGTATAATTTACAAGAAAGCCAACGCCCCCATCAGGTTAGGGCAAGCACACGAAGGCTTGTAAAAAAATATGAGTTACAGTTCATTACCTTAACAGATTTACTTCAAAAGAATAATATTTATTGTATGAGGTTGCTTTCCACCTACCAGAAAGATATGAATTAACTAAGACCTGTTCTAACCACTTCCATCAGATAAAGCATGGTTTCAAGAAGTTGTCCTCTTTATTCCCAGAGACATAAAAACATTTCCTTCTGGTTAAAAAGGTGGAAGAGATGATGAACTGCTTCTAATTTGTCTTCTCACCCTACCCTGACGTCCTCTCCCCACTCGGTGCCTCTTTCTCCACAATCCCCTTTCAGCTACAGAATACAAGTATGTATAACTACTCTGCTTGGCCAAAGACACATCTTTTTCCATTAAATTCCCCTCTCGCAGGGCCCTGCCTGAATGCCTCTTCATATCACACAGTGATCAGCTAGAGTTACGGGCATGCAGGACAGCTCTCCTGACCTGTTGTGGATACTGACATCTGAGCCAGACATCTAGACTCTCTTTATAATCACTAGGGAGAAAAAGGAAATCAGCATCCTAAGGCAGGCATCTAGAATAGGTAAAATGAGTTGTGTCCTGAAAGGGCCTAATTTTCCTCACTGACTGAAAGATGAGTAAGGAGCTTGGATGTTGATGTCTACATTGTAGAAATCCCATCTTAAGTGAGCTGAATCCCACCCACAGGGTCTTCCTGTGTTCATCAACTACATCATCTATTGTTACTTTAAAAGGAAGTTATAAGCCAAGGACCAACATAAATTCTACAGCTGGCCACAGACACCAAGTTTCATCATCTCAGGCTTAAATAGAGCCTTTTGTAAGACTCAACCTCAAGTCTCAATCTGTTAGTAGGCATTGCTCCTATCAGAAATAAGCCTGGATGAATCCCTGTTGCAGATGGCTTCTGAACTCTTTCTTATCTTGAAAAGGAAACAATAACATAATTATTAAGATCTACCCACCATATATGGAACACACAGTTCTGGTAACAGTTTAATTAGACATAAAATGGCAAGGATATGAAAACATTGTTTTCTTCAACTTAAAGGTAAGGTATAGGCATGGTAAAGACAGGAAGGTCTGCATAAAGCCAGGACTAAATGAAAACCTCAGACAGTGTTCAGACTACAGAACCAGCATCAGTGTAACTAACACAGGCACCATACGTTCTGTGAAGGCTTTTTCCCCTGACATGGCAACGCAGCTTCTCTGAACAACATCAGCAAAGTCAACAAAAGCGCTCTTCTGTTGGGAGTGCTTCATCCAAACAATGAGTTGTGCTGGTAAAGCTGTGCTTGATGAGTGGTTTGTTTTTTGTGGGGTTTTTTTGTTGGTTCCCCCCCCCCCCCCAGTTGACATGGATTTGTGGACAAAAGATTAACCACAAATTCCAGACAAGCATTTGAACCACAGCAGCAAGTTAAAAACTGTAAACATAATGTTAAGGAGTTAACAGGCTCTTAAAACAATTCAGAATGATTGCAAACTAATTTTCAAATTAAAAACTGATTTACTTATTTTGATACTATAGTGTTCAGCTTCGGTACTGACATCTGAAGACCAGGCACCCTCAGAACCACGAGATGAATGCTTTGCTCTTGGCCTCTTGACTATAGCTGTAATTTATGGTTACAGCTGCTAAAAGGCAAAAATTGCTGCTATCAGAAGGAAAACATGACAGATCCCTCCAGTTGAGAGATATATTATTCTATACACGTGAGCTCAGTTTCTCCTTGTCACACAAACCCTCTTAAAGAAAAGCCTTTTACTTTTTCTCTTCAGAAATAAGAACCACACAAATGAGAAACAAGTTAAGACCATCCTCCCCTAGGGAATAACTCTACTCCCACTTATGTTAAGGGAGATCATAAGCTGGTGGAATGATTCAGCAGGGTGGGTGCAAGGTCAGCAAGGTGTCTTCCACAAGGATCAGTGTTTATGCTAAGAAGTAAACGAGAAAGAGTTCCAACCCAGTTTCGTTAAGTCTAGGTGTGAAACAATCTTCCCAAGGGGATCTTTCATCCTCTTCATCCTGGGGAACCCTTCTTGTAAGCCTTCCCTTTGAGCACTTGTCAGAGGGAAGAGGAAATGTGTTAAGAGTTCACCAGAAGCTTTCACAGCTACAGAATTAAGATGTTAATTTTAAATAAATTCCACCAAAATCCTCAGTGACCCCAATGGCCAGTCAGACTTCAAGATCTAGACTAGTTCCACACTTCTTATGACACCATTTATATACCACAATCTCATCTTCCTGGAGATTTTAATCTCCTGTGATGCCACAGTATAGTCCTAATGCTCCTTTGGTATTTTATTAGTGCTTCTCACCATGCAGGGAGCCTTTTCTCCTTTCCAAAGACTTGTGGCGGTTCTGCAGTCTTCACCTTTAGGCCCTGACCCAACCTGCTTGGTTTTAATCAACAGTCTTTCCATCTGAGAGTCACACCCACATCACAACTTCTGCCATTGACTCTGTTTGTAATCGTATTAAATGTGACATGGCCAAAAAAACCCCAATCTTACTATTTCTGATACTAGCAATTCATCATTTTCTCCTACTCACTCCAGTCTGTCTATAGAGTTATCTTGGACTCCACTCCCTCCCAGACCACACATTTTCTTGTCTCCAAACTTGCCATTTCATCCTCTGTATCTCCCAAATGCAGGATTTTTTTTTTTCCTAATTGCCGCTAATATATGCATTCTCTCTCAGCAGCACTTGTCACACCCTTCCCTTCACTATCACTTTAATCAAGTCACTTCAATCCACGCCCTGATAAGATCTTTTTCCAGTCCTGTCATTTTGAGCACATGACTTTTCTCCTAGATCCCTCTACCAGCTCCATCTCTTTCCATTTCATCATGTTTGAAAAACTTGTTGTCCTTACACACTTCACACCTCCTTACTTTGCTGACCTTTATCTTCCTTCTTCCATGTCACCCTCACTCACCTCACCCTGCAAGACACACTTAGTATCAACACTATTTTTCTCCCTGTGCCTTTAAACTTCCTTTTATGATATCCCCCTTTTATAGGGCACTGTAACTAGCTGTTTAACCCTCTACCTTATCTTTGATCTTTTGGAAAGGTCCTCTGTATAACACTATAATACAATTATTAATAATGAGGAATTTGGAATTTAAAAAGTCTTGCCAGCATTTAAGGACTGCCAAGATAGTCACCTGAGAAGGGAGAGGTACATAAATTAGAGACTGAAGCCAATGCACCTGATTGCTGTGAAAATGAACTAAAATAGACACACAGCCAAACCATGACTGTTTATTTTCCAAAAGATTAACAAAAATGGCAGGGCTGCCCATTCTTCTTGTCTTCTACAACGAGTATAACCTAAAAGAAAACCCACTTTTAAAGAAAAAAATACATTAAGACAGTATCAAAAGCTTATACAGAGGAAAATACAGACTCTAAAGACACTTATCATACAATTCATCAAGCAAAATAGTTTTAGCAGGTTCTTAAAAGCAGCTGAAACTCCTAAATTAGATCAGGGCTGAAAAACTGCCACATTCTCCTCACTATCTCTGCTGTTGTACTTCATGACCTCTTTGCAAATTCCAGGTGATGTTTCGAAAAATACTTCGCCAAGGTAAGTTTCCACTCAGTAATCCACAGTAAAAGGACAGTCCCAGATGTTCAGAGTAAGGTTTGACACTTCTGATATAAAGCATTGGTGAAACTGTTTGGTTATTTTCTGGATGAAGTTAACCAAAACTTTACCTTCAGAACAAGACAAAGTTAAGCTATTTAACTAACACTCTTTTGCAACATAATCCCAAGATATTATAGAACGTATTAGTACTGGTAAAAGTACAAAAGTAATAGTGTCGGCAGTGCATAGGGTGTTTCCCAGGCAAATAAAGGCAATAAGTCTCTGCTCCAAGGAGTTACAAACAAAATCAGATAGACAAGTGACCACTGTCAATGGAGGCATGAAAAAGTAAATAAATGGTAACACAGAAAAATAGAGAAAGCTGTTTGAGACATTTTTCCTATTATTGGCTATAGATTATTCTAACGGTTCCAAACTTGTAGTACCAAAATTTAGGGTTGAGAAGAGAGGAATAAGGACCTTCCACCTCAACATCTCACAGTACGTCTTTTACTCTCACGATAATCAGCTTTGCAACACTTCTATCAGAGACCAAAGAACATCAATTTCACACATGTTGTGTAATCCTACTGAAAGTTCTCAGATACATGACCTTAAAGAGACTGACTGAAGTGTTCCCAGTATCTGCATTTTCATGGAATAAGCATGGAGCATGGGAGACAGAGATAATCGATGCAAAGAGATCCTGCCACAAACACCTCTGTTGCCCAAATGCTCGTGACTTGCAAGTCAAAATAATGTTCAAAAAGACATCCTGTCACACAAAAGACTAACTCAGATCCAAAATGAAACATCTCATTGTAGCACTATTGCCTCAAAGGGGAGCTCTTGCTTGAACTCCATAAAAGAATCTATGGTCTTTGCTTTTAAGTTCTTGTAAAGACATGCTTCTGCATCCTTAAATCCATGTTCCTGATTATCCACATGGTCAAAGTTCTTAGCATGCAACTGTACGTGTCCAAATGAGTTTTCAGTCTCCTGCTTTCCTACAAATTCAGATGTCAACCTTCAAGCCTCCTAATTTTTCACCACCCTGACTCCATACTTACCACTCCCACATTTGGCCCAGTCCTGCATTCACAGCACTCATTTCGTGCCCAGTTTCAAGATCTCAGCCTCCCTGGGTATGCTCCTGGGGACCCCAGTACCTCTGGCAAAGACAAACTGTATCCAGATATCCAGGTTTCTCGTTGCTGCTTTCATCACTTTGACCTGAATTACACTTCTCTCTTTGCTCCAGTATCTATGCCCATATGCAATTTGAGCACCATGTGGAGTCTCAGCCTGAACTCAATCTGCTGGCAGGGCCTTACCTCAGATTTCTGTCTGTGTTATAGCCTCTCCTACTCTTGGACCCACATGGCAGAAGTTGGTGAGCCCCACACATCATCCAGCAAGCAGCTATATTTACCACATTGCTTTCTGTACAGCCCCATGACCATGTTCATGCTCAGTATCAGAGCCCTTCTCCTATCGTATAATCCCTGTCCCATGCCTCACACATCCCAACACAGCCCTACTACAGAAGAGAGGGACTAGCAGGTCATCAGTTGCCAAGGTACATTTGGGAACTAAAACGCATCCTGCAAGCTGCTCAGTCCCTTTGTGATAAAATTTTCCAGATAAATGTTGTTAGTGCAGCTATACCTGCATGACTGTCCTACCACCAATGCCTTTTTTAACACTACACAAATGCTTCTACTGGAGAAGCTTCCACTAGTTTCTTGAATGAAATGAGTTCAACTGACAAAAAAAACCCCAACACCGAAATAAGACAGAAACCCAACTGTTTTGGTCCATGCAAAAGTGTCTGAATTTGGACTTTGATAAAAGTATATGTGCACATGGGTGCATGTGTAAGATCACTCCCCTGCCATTACTATAAATATTTTGGGGGGGAGGATGCAGACGAGAACTTTCAAGTTCACATCTCAAAGTCCTCAAAACATATAGTTGTTTACATAAAGGGGCTGATTTAAGAGCTTTTCAAGTGGCTGCAAAACACTTGGAGACTGCTGCTGTGTTTCTCTCCTGGTTCACATATAGCATTTGCATTGGGAATATTTATGTCCTTGCTATGTGGCAAAGAACTGATACACTGCAGTGCAAATACAACAGTCCTCCAGTAACAACACAGCACTCGCCATGTTAAAGAAAACTTATAATAGAAATAGGAACACTGATCAGTTTATGATATGTAATTGTAGACATCCAAAGATACTTGTTCAGACCTTTACAACCACTAATAAAACAACTAAGCTTGAAATTACGTTTTATGGTTCCATCTCATTCTTCTTTTACAATAGTCAAAAGCAATATACAATTATTAGCATCAAAATACCACAGTATTCATAAGTAATTTCATAAGAATGCCTGTGTTCTGCATCCAAGCTGACTCGGATTGCCTCATCCAATAAACATAATTTACATATCTAACCACAAAAGGATTAATAGCATGGTCATTTTGGACAAGAACACTTTATTAATATGTCCTCTCCTGCTAATATTCATCATTTATCTTTCACCTCCAGTGCTTTTTAAAGTAATGAAAACTTTTGTTACCAGAAGGAATCAATGTGAGTAAAACTTGATTTTTAGGAGCCTCACAAAGACTGTGAGGTGGGGAAGCGGACATTTTCAGTATTTTAACCCTCCAACAATAATGACTGAAAAGTGACTTAAAAATCAGAAGCAAGAACTATTTTTCCGCACTTTGAAAGTGGAAAACACCAAGAGAACATAACTTGCAATAAAAATTAAGTTGGCAGCACAGCAGTAGGAACACAGAAACTGCCTTAGGCTTGCAGCTCTCGCCTATCTGCAGTGATATTCCTTCCATCAAAGGCAGTGTGTAGCCTGAAGTCACACAGCTGAAACTATACACCTTTGATAACTGCTATTTGTCCAGGCTTTTGGAATGGACATACAGCCTTGAAGTTGTTACGGTCTAAATGTGTATTTGCCTGAAACGCAATAAAATTAGACAAAAACAGAACAACTTGGAAACTTTGATGATGCACAATGAAAGCAACTTTCATTGTCAGTTCTTCAAGCACGATTTTGTTACTCTTTACATGCCACCACCCCCACAAAAGCATCCATACAGGTTCATAGTGAAGGTTCACCTCAAATCAATACTTCTTTTCCAATAGTAGCCCATGAAGTGTTCTTATACTCTTTCCATAACCAAAGACCAAATACAGGGATGCTTTCAATATGTACTGCCTCAGCTCCCAGCAGTCCAGTCTTTGAGATTTCAATAGCTGGAGGTTGCTCCTGCACACTGTTCCTCTAACATGAATGTGTCTAAATGTTCCCTGAATGCATTCATATTTTTAGCATCCTAGGTTTCTATGGCAGCAACTTCCACAATTCAGTTTATGCCTCTCAGAGACATGAAAGAATCCTAGTAGATTTTTGAGGCATTACTTCCCTGGATACCTGTGGTGACCAAGGGTATTATATCAATATACATACACATCACCAAGACTTACTGGTCCATGGTTTCCCAATGAGACTCTTCAAACTCTTTTAAAAGAGCTAAGGTCTAAGTGCTAACTTCCAATTCTGCAGTATTATGCTAGTTGGTGTGTAAAAAGGTTCTTAAATCAGTATTTCATCAACTTCACATTTGAGTTTTGGGATTCTCAGATAAGTCCCATTTCTCCTTCACAGTCTGCCATTATTCATGTACTCTTTCCTCCTCCAAAAAAAAAAAATCTTATTCTTAGCATGATTTGTTCTACTTCTACATCAGATCCCTTCCTTTCAAGAAAAGGTTAGTGTGGGAGCCTCCTTAACAGTGAACATTGCAGTTCAGCTAGCTTTTTCACCATGAACTTACTTTCCTTGTTCACATTTTTTAGTTGTCGTTTTTACAATTTTATTCTCAAAAATCTTTTTTCACCACTGTTATTACAGTTTCAAAACTAATTTAGAGGTTACTATCCTTTCTATCTTGTGTCTTTCAACATGACTACAGCTTTCTGATGGGGTCTTTCTTACCATATACTTAAGACTTTGTGTTAACTTTTTAATAAAGGAAACCTTTTTCTTAATTTACAGAAACATCTCCAGCAGAAGATCAGTTCATTCCTAGCAACATTGTTTTACTTATTATTATTCTTCACCAATTCCTTTATATTGTTGTATTGTGTTGCTAGTGGAAGCTAACTACAGGTAAGCAAAATCCGTTCAGCAACTATGTTTAGATACTGCTTTGGAAAAAGAGTTGTTTTGTTTATGATACATTAATATTACCTTGGTTTTAACATCTTTACCTATATTTGTGTGCATGGTTGTTTTAAACAGCTTGAAAAATCAAACCACTATGACAAAAAAGTAAGCCCTACTCAAGCCCAACTGAATCTCTTCTCAACAGAATAGCAATAGACTTATAATTCAGCTCTTCCTGATGAAAGATCAGACTTTGCAGCACAGAACAGGTAACTGTGGGAAAAGCTGAAGGGGCACAAACAAATGATTCTCAGCTAGAAATCTGAATGGGCAGGAGGAGGAGAAATCTATCTTTACCTACAAGTATCAAGTAACTGTTGAACCTATGAGTGCAATTCCCGAAAGACCAAATAGAAAACCATTTAAAATATTATGTTCGTAACCACTGTACAGTGGGCCAGGAACACTGTGAAAACAACAGGAAATGATGAGACAACACGGAAGAAAGACGAGTCGGTATTTTGAATTCTGTGCTTTTAAGACTGTTCTTTTGATTGTCCTGAAAATGACAGTATTCTGAAAAGAAAGCAAGATAAAGGACAGTTGTTATGATCACTTTGGTTTTGTCAGTCTTTGTATATTTAGATTTCCTATAAATTTGTCATCTTTGTTATAAATAACTGACATCACTTCCTACTGGTTTTAATTTACATGTTAATATATATTTCATGTTCATAAGGGACAGTTTAACAATCTTGCTTGTCACATCTACAAAACTGGCAGCACATGTGTGTAGGAATTAGAAAAAAAAAATATACATACACCCACAAGTCTCCAGGCTTCACTTATCACTGCATACTGGAGCCGATTCAGAACAAACCCCTCAGTTTCTCTGTTTAGTTTGACAGGAGATTGACCAATCTTCTTCATCAGAGCATATGTGCTCTCTATAGTAGAAGGATCTGTTTCTGGATGAGGAACGATTTCAACCAATGGCACAAAGTAAGGTGGATTTACCTTGAGAAGAAACACAAAAGAAGAATGTCAACTATCACAGATTAACAGAACAAGTTAATGTAAAGTATCTTTATAGCTTGCTACTAGCGTGGATATTTTCCAGTGAACACAGTAAGCCTGATCTTCAGACCCTGAAAGACTTCACTAATCCAATAAAAGCTGGTGTATTAATTCAAATAAAAGAAATAATTAATATTGCATTAAATCTAACTCTGTTTAACCCCTGTGAAGTTCATGGAGCTACACTAAAGATGACAGCACTCAAACAGTACTAGAAGACTTTATAGTCTTCTATAGTCTTCAGGCTGTTGTTCTAAGACATATGGTCACCACCTGTCTTTCCAAATGAAGCAAGGCACTTCCTTCTAGATATTCATGAACTTTATAACAAAATTATTGCTAAACACCACCTGTAAGATGCAACACCTAATAGATAAGCTGCTACTGGCCCAAGCCTGTAAATATATGCTAAACACAAAAAACATACTTTGAAAAAGTTGTAGAACAGGTTACCTTCAAACACAGTACCTACTTTAAAAAAAAAATTTCTCTCCCCCCGACTCTTCCAAAATGTAATTTCTCATCAAGTCAAGACCTTTGTGCAATGTATTTTTGAAGTAATAAACAAAAAATTCTGAAGAACATCCTAGAAACAGCTAAAAGTTCTTCAGGTCATAGTGGTACAGGCAGTAACACTGCCTGCATGGTCTTTCCAAAAGCAGTAGCCCTTCAGTCATATTCTTAAGGTATTAGAATCAGCTCTCAGTCTAGTTTCCAGGCAATAGAAGGAGCTAACATATCATAAATTACTACCACATATAACACTGGCATTTAAAGCATGTTAATTAAGTACTAACTCTTTCACCATGCTCCCTTATAGCAAACTGCTCTTAACAGCCTCATGTAAATGCAAGTACAGGATTTAGTCACAGTAATTGCAGTCTTTCCTCTGTCTATTCTTTCTTTTCAGTACTTACATGGTTCCCTTTACTGTAGGGTCTGACCAATGCATAACCTGATGTAGGTTACATCTGCTCTAACTACTGATGTAACACACTTCATTCCCCTTTAAAGTGCCTTGTGTTCCAACATAACCTTTCTCACATCAGTCTCTTTGGCAGTGCCACCACCAACACTGCACCATCATAGGTGTGGTGCCAGGCAATTTAGCAAGACCCAAAACACCGCAAGCACCAAGAAGTTCTCTGAAAGCTTTTCTAACCCTTAAGAATATCATAGGTTCCAATCAGGAAGACAAGTTAATTGTTGAGAGAGACAGAGGCTATTATAAATTTATTCCAAGATTAGTGTTGACAGTCATCTTATTGAAATATTCTATTTCATGAACCTGGCACGGGGAGTATATGGGTGTGTTCATGATCATACTGAGGAGACTTAGGAAGACAATTTTTTAGGAGTGAGATAATAGATGTTGGTAAAAATTAAAAAGTGGTAAAACATGGATGAAATCAAGAGTGGGGGAAGGTTTCTAAAAATGAGAAGGGGAATGCAAAGCCCTTCTTCGAAAGAGCTTACCTTACTCAGCCTAACAAAATGAAAGCTAAGAAAAGATATGACAAAGTAAACACAGAGAAAGAATTAACTACATGAAAGTTGCCAACAAACATCAAATTAATTTTAATGGACTTGTAATTTTTGTTCCAATCTTATTAACAAACAACTTCCAGCAGGACTAGTGGAGTTAAAAAAGAAATCTAACAGAGTTTAATACATTTTTAAGGTGATTTGATTATATGACTTCCTGTACAGAAAGGAACTTCACTCAATGGCAGAGTCTCCTCTAGCTCTGTATTTCTAGCTGTGTGACCTAGCAGACATATACAGTACATGAGAAATGAACTGCTCTGCAGAAGAGCTCTACCGATACACTACCTGAAACTGCCTGCAGAGAACAGCTGTACCTACAAGTATGGCATGCACTTCTAACACACAGCTGTGCTATGGGATTTCATTTATTTTTTTCTAATTACTGAACCTATCACTATGTTAAGCAAAAAAAATGAGCTCCTTCTGCCCTTTGGGCATTTTATTTCATTTCTCCTCAACATGCTCACCTGTGCCAGAGGCTTTACAACTTTAGCTTTTACTTTTTCTGGTATATCAAATTCCACACTTCTTGTTTTCACAGTGTCTTCCAGAGCTGCTTGCCTCCTGCAGCCACCGTTCCCCATATCCTACTGTTGCATTCAAGATGTTAATAAGGCCATGGTTAAAATAAAAACCACTAAAAGCCAACAACTACTACAAAGCAATCATGTTTCCTGATATAACAGATGCAGAAAGGCCCCTGAAAGAGTACACTGGCTCACAGTTTCTCCAGTACACTCCCCTCCGAGTGAAGCTGAGATTACTAAGAAAATAGTCTCAGTGGGACTGCAAAGCCACTTCAGAACAACTAGACATTTTAAGGCACTCCAGAGTATTTGCTTTGGAAAATACATGTACCCTTAAAACAGCAACCTAGAAAATGTTTACGCAGGGACTAGCCACCTTTCCAGATCTGATAAAACCTGGTTTCAGAAGTGGCTCCTATAAAGACTGCAGCTTAGACTAAACAGGTCAACTGGTACAGACCAACTTGGGAAAACAGTTAAGAAAGAACAATGTAAAATCAAAGACTGACCAACAGTCAGAGAATAGGCAGAAGCCCAGGAACTGGTTAAAAAAAAAAAAAAAAGAAATCACAGCTATAGTTACTTAATAGAGAAATCTAGAAGAGACATTATGTCTTTTCTCCCACTTCAGAAAGTTACAACCCTGGAAATATGAGATAAGGAACTACTGAATTTTAGACTGGAGGAAGGCTAAACCTAGGCACAGATACATACTTTGAAGTTTTACTTCTTTTTTTCATTAAAAGGGAATGAAAACTAATTATACAGAAAGAAATGAATCCTTTTGTTCCTTTTGATTCCCAGTCACCCCAAGGCACAATGCTGGTGGTGAAGGGGTGTCAGAAAGGGACTGACCAAATGCTTTGACACTGCAGCATTAGGCTACAGGTAGCTGTAGAGACATTACAGTAAAGTAGTGCTGTATTTTTGTGTTCACACTGCCACACTTGAGCATGCCCAGGGAACTGACATTTGCATTACACCCTGAGGGATGCCCTGCAGAAACAGCATGTAGTCACCAAAATTGCAGACAGCAGAGCAGTACCTTTCTCCAGATACTGCAAACCTTCATAACAACAGTCCTCTTAACAGATCTGTCAAATGCCAGACTAACATTAGTTACCAAGTTGTGGAAAACAGAAGCAGTAAGAAACACAGTGATCAAGACAAAATGCTCTTCCGTGCTGAGGAGAGATGTGATAAACTGCTGTCTGGCAGCCCCACACAGACCTCTACAGAGGTTCACAAGTGTCCTTCAGCATTTTGAGGTTCTGCTGCCACCTCTAGTCATGCCATTTCTGCATCACTGCCCTGTCCCAGCTGGTCACAAAACATGCAAGTTCACCTCCAAGTACAATTTGTTCCATTTCATCCACCTGCTTTTCCTCTTCAGTTATACTGCTTCTGCATTAGAAGTCTGAAGAAACCAGAGTCAAAACCTTCCATCTTTCATCGACATTACCTGATAAGCACATGCAGCTCACTGTTTGGATACTTACTGTTACCCAATAGCAGCTGAAAAAGGATACTAGAAGAAACTAAAGATGTCACAAGAAGAAAGTAGGGAATTTTATAGGTTTGTCTTCAAAACACAGAATTCCTACATTTTGCGAGCCAGTAGTTTGACTAACATGCGATATGAACACAACAGCTTACAGAGAACATATCTTGAGCCAATGGTAAGAAACATGCATACATCCTCTCAATTTAGTAGATGCTGCTGCTCACAGAATGACCAAACTAAAGCTTTTCTGATAAGTCAGGCCCCTGCACACTAACGATGGCACACAAGCAGTCCAAATATCCTTCTATATCTCTCAGTCTGCAGGGAAGAGTTTGGGATGCAGTTAAACACCTGTACTGCTAAAAAACAAGACAATGCCATCATACTTACAGGATGTGACACAATACACTGCTTAACATGTTTAAGGCCAGTGAACAATTTGCTGGGTAAGAGACAAGAGGTCGAGCTGCTCAAGATAACAGTGTTGCCAACAATAAGATCTAACTGACCGAAAATCTTCTTTTTCAGTTCCAGGTTCTCCGGAGTACATTCCTGGAATTAAAAAAAAACAACACAGTATTAGAAGTCTTCTAGTTTAATAATACTTATCCATATATTTCAGACTTCACTGACCCCACCTTGACACCTAGGAACTCGGCACAAACCATGTATTTTAATCAGCCTAAATACACCAGTGAGCCATAAAACAAAAATACCTTCCCACACATAAGGAAATTGAAAGCCCAAGAGTTTATAGCAGAAGATGGACCACCACACACCACAGGAGATATAACATAAAACAAATGACTCTGTCTAAAATAGACTTTTACTCACACACAGAGGTAACACAGTATGGAGGAATAAGACCTAGTCTCTGGTTTTGGTTTTTTTTGGGTTTTGGGGTTTTTTTTGTTTGTTTTTTTAAGAGACTCTCACATGATAGAAGTCATTATTCTCTCTCAGACAAGATGGAAATGAATAGGTGTATCTCAAACGACTAAAAACTTACAATCTCCAGAACTATGGCAGGAGATTCCAAGCTAGTTCTGGAACCTGCACTAAAACACCTCTCAGTGACCCTTACACTTAAAAAGCTTAAATATCACCATTCACTTCAACTCTGAGAAAGATTTCTGAAGCAGAACTCATGCTATCAGAACTTCTCCCAAAGCTATTGAGCATGTTCAGCTCTGCAGTATTGTGTGAAGTTTCACATGTATGAGCTAAGAACGACAAGCTACAGTCACTAGAATTTCAAAGCTATCCCCAGGAGCTGCCTGAGGAGAGCATGCAAAAGTCCACAAGTCTGGGAGCAATAAGGACATGAGAGAATAACTACAGTGGATCCCACGATCAAGAGGAAAGATGTCTGTCTATGAGAAGAAAATGGGAACAAAGTCAGCTTGTTTTCTGGGTTTTTTGGAAGGGCTTAAAAAAATCCAAACAGGATCTCTAACTTGCAAAACCTCAGCTCTCCCCTTAAAACACACAGAAAATACCTGCGCTTTTCCAACTCCAACCTTCTCCCACCTGTCAGTACTTCATTCTGTCCTTCCTGTTATGCTTAACTGCACATGAGGGTAGGGAAGAAGCCTATACATTTAATATAATACAAAATTTACATTTAATACCTGCAGCTTCAGACAAGACTCTCTGGCAGAAATGCCCAGGGTCAGAGTTTTTAACCTAGTAAGTGGGTTAAAAGTAATTTGAAGTTCTAAAAAATAAGCAAGTTGCATGGAATAGTACTAAAAGTTCCATGATGCAGAAGAGATAAACAGGGTCGTTTAAGAACTCTAGATAGAGCCCAAAGTAATAGACAGCCTTATCAAAACAAAATGATACTCTGCTTATAATTCCAGAATCCCTGCTTGTTGGTTAAGTTTAAATAGTTTCTTTTAGTAAAGCCAAAGATGAAGAGAACTCTGCAGATCCTGTTCAAGCTAAGAAAAGAGTTGCTCTGAATAGGTTTATTGTGAACTTGAAACTCTAAGCCTCCTCTCACATCAGATGATAATCAAAAAGGCAAACTCAAATCTGCTGGAAATTCAAACCTGCCATGGTTACGTAAGGTTTCTGAATGGGCCATTTGCTTGAAGCTTCTAGAATAGTGTCACAATTGTATTCAGGTTGTTGGACCACTGCAAAAAAGTTTCTGTCCTCATCAAGCATGCAATTATTTTCTCAGAGACACCAATTCCCTGAAGAACAGGGGGAAAATAATCTCTAAACAATCCATTAAACAGGAACCTCACTTGCTGTCAGTTACAAAGCCTGGAGAGGTCTGAAGCTATTCTGTTTACCCTGAGAAAGAAAAGATCAAACAGGGAGCAGATAAGATACGGTTTTATTTAAAGCTACCACAGTCTCTCTCAAAGAATCAGTGCAAAAAGGTTAGCATACACCTCTACGCATTTTAAGTGACACTGTATATTTCTGTGCCCTTTTTGTAAAGAAGATTACACTTCTCACTTGCAGTAAACAGTACATCTTTATTCCAAGGCCTAAGCACCTGAACTAGGTTGCTACTAATCTGACTTCCAATTTAAACTTTATTAGACACCTTTTTTTAACAGCCTGATCAGAACATGACAGTACATTTTTAAAACCCACCTCCTGAAAGAGTTGTATTGAATTAGAGGCTTAAAGGTAACAGGCATCACGCTATCCAAACACATGTTCAGAGAACATAAAGAATGACACAAAGATAAACGTGTACTAGATTCTCTCCCTAGCAGACAACACTCATACCCAGACAAGGTGTTTGAGGTCTAGTTGCCCCTCATTAAAAAGTTGCGCTCGTATGACACAACCCCTTGAATACCAGTACATGGAAAGCTAGGCAGTTTTATCTGTTTAAATCCAGCATCTTTGTGGTTTTGTACAGGCCCTTCCCACCATGCTATCCACCATCTGTGCTCCCACACACGTCCATGCTTATCTAAGCACACAACTTCATTTACCTATATTTAAATGCTGGCATCTACCCAGGTTCTTCCCATCCACTCTCAGATATACCAAGGTTGCAAGTCACCTGTACCACCTTCTAGGAAAACTCCCCAAAACACTATCTTGCAAAATACCTTCTCCTTACACTAGCAATGGAAATCGCTGCCAAGGCCATGGATTTATTAGCATTGGGAGATGAAAGAAACAAAGCATGGCCTGAAGTAAAGCACTGCAACACAGTGGTATGGTCCTAAAATAAGTGGTATTGTCCTATACAAGCATGACAGTACAAGGTGAAAGCCAAAGATTTAAGCTGGCATAGAGAAGGTCAAAGGTTAGCAACCATTCAGCAACAAGCGAGCTACTTTCTCTAAGAGCATCTGGAGATGCTGTAACAGGGAGCAGCATGGAGCCCTCCCAATAGAAAATACAGTCTGACAGCAGTCACCAAGCATACAGAATTGCTGCATAATGAAGTTTGAAATCCGCAGATGTACAGTGATGAGTTCCCACCTCCTGACTAGATTCTGGCTGCTGCATATACAAAACATAATCAAGAAAACATTTCTTCCCTGGCATTCTTAATATGGAGATTTATGATAATGTAAACTGCTGTAAGTGAAGACAGATCAATCTTGAGCTCTCCTAGACCCCTCTTCATTCCAGGACTGTATCCCATGCCATGGGATTCTTCCAAGCAGATTTGGGCTGAACAGTCCAAAGTTGTCTTCCCTGAAGTCCAGGGCTGTGATCTCACTTTTTGGCTTCCTTCTCTCAGGATCCTCAACTCCATCTCAAAATCACTGTAGCCAAGGCTTTCCCCCAACCTTCACATCTCCAATTCCTTGTTTGTATGAGGTCCAGCACAGCATGTCCCCTCTTCTGCTCCTCAACCACCTGTGTCAGGAAGTTACCATGAATGCATTCCAGAAGCCTCCTGAATTATATGTGCTCTCCTGTGCTGTCCCTCCGGGAGATATATGTGGCTGAAGCCTCTCCATGAAGACAAGGGCCTGTAAGCATGAGACTTCTTCCAGTTGTCTGAAGAAGGCCTTCTTTCTGATCAGGTGGTCTGTAGCACACATCTACCACAACGTCTTCCACACTGGTGGTCCTGTTAATCCTGACATAATCTCTCAACTGGCTCTTCGTTCAAACCAAGGCAGAGCTCTGTGCATGCTAGCTCACAGCATGTAGGCAGCTAATCCTCTCCTACCTCTGTCTTGCACCACCTAACCCCCAAAAGCTGTACTTCACTGCCATGCAGCAGCTGCTACAACAAGAGCACCCTTTAGCCTTGCCCTAACCACAACTTAGGTAGGAAATCACTTTCAAGAGTTTCATGACTTCCCTCTTCCCAGTAAACTCAACATGGCTTCAAGTAGCACATAAACTGTTCAGAAGCCATAACCACTTAGATTGCTACAAGGATGCTCTTCATCTTCAGCAGTTAAGTGAGGATCTCCAAACATGCCACAAACCCTGGCATATATATATACAAGTTACAGCATTTTAAGTGGTCTCAGCTTTTCAGTGCTGTGATTTAGCTAACAATTTTGAGGCACTTCTGTAGAATAGTTCCCAGAGTCAAGTGACAGCAGTACTCTCCTCTTGTAGAATGAAGACATAGCAGCAGCTTTCAAAGCTCCAAATTATCTCACAGGCTGAACCCAGACTGTCAGCACTCCTGCGACAGGAACCACATTATGTCCAGCTTTTTGTGGGAATATGAGTATCTTCACGGGATTAAGAGAGAGAGTTCTGAATGTCAGAAAAACAACTTCTCTGAAAGTTTTGGTGCCTAATCCATTTATGCAAATACTTTCATTATCTTCTACAGTTACAATCCACTAGATAGAGAACTTTCCAGAAAAGACTTCAGGCATAATTTTCTATTTTCAATCTACCAAGTCACTTTCGAATATCATCTTTCTAAAACAAAGCCTAATTAACATAAACCTACATAAAGCAGAGACCTGTGGATTTTAAACAGCATTCAGGTTACCTGTATAAAGATAGACATTAAAAACACCTGAAAAGGAAACTTGGAAATTTAACTAAATGAAAAATAGATTTCAAAGTACTATTACTACAGCTAGTGACCATACTGTCAAATACAACTATGCCAGATAATTTTACGTCTAAATAATTATAGTAATAATTATAAGATTCTTATAAAAACCTAGTTGACTTCATAAAGAAAAAGTACATATGTTAAAATAATGTCTCTACAAATTAAACCCTACAATTTTACAACCAATTCTGTTCCCCCCAATACTACTGGCAGAGTTGAGGTTACTGAAATTATCAAAGCAAGACTGCATCTATTTGCTCCACTTGCAGATGCAAAATGGTCATTACCACCATTTTATAGAACCCATAAAGTCAAATTCTATTTTAAGCAAACCAGTGTTTAAAATGCTCATTACTATCATTAGTATTTCAGTGCTAATTATTATTATTTCTATTTAGGCTTTTGTATTGACATGCTAGTTTGGTCTTCTCCTACAGGCTTTAGGTCTACATTTCTGCTCTGAAGACTGAAGATGCACCTTCTATTAAGGAAACCGGAGCTTTGTTTTGTATTCTATGTCAGACGCTGATGTGCATATTACTCAGTAAACAAGAGTCACACACGTGAACCTGGGGAACCATACCACCCCCAATTAAAAAATGTGACATTTTGACTGCAGAGTTCGGGAGTTCAGCTAGTGAAACAAGCAGAGAAATAAAATGGTATTTTTAATGTCAGAACAAATTATTACATCAGAATATCAGTTTTGCTTCTGATATTATTGTTAACCACTACGCTTTAGATTACTATCTAAAATTTTTAATATGTTAAATAGGTTTGGTAATTTCACAAAATTAAAAATTGTTACATATTCCAAAGGCAAATACTTGACTGCAAGTAGTCTGTACTCTTCCTTCATGCTCCCCCCTCAAATGGCGAAGCAGTTTTAGATGCTTATTCTGAGACACTTTAAAGATGGATAGTGTGAGGATATACCAGTATACCAGGATATTAAGACAAGGTGCCAAACAAAAATGCATCATTTCAGACTGCAAAGATGGTGGGGGGAAAACATGTTTAGTCTCCTTCTAGAAAGTGTTATTACCCTGATCTGAGGGTAGAGGAGGGACAGTAGCTGGGCAGAAGACACACACTCTTGCTCACTGCTGTATGGGGTTTGGGATGCAGCACAGAAACATGAGACATATACACACACAGCTGTTACTGACAGAGTCCCCAGGCTACTGCACACCTTTCAGTGTGGTATCAGCATTGTGAGCAGTTCAAATGAGAACGATTAAAAGAAAAAAAAAAAAAACAAAAAAAAAAACAAACCCACACACACACCCCTCCCCAAACAACCAACGGCATAGATTGATAACTGACATGATTATGTTTAAGCATGACTAGAACTGGAGCCCCCAACAGCTAGGGTCATGGGGAAAGCAGGGGGAGCAACCTGGCTGTGCACCACACCAGGGAGATAAGGTTAAGTGGGACTTGACCCTGAAACACTTGGAGGGGGTGCAGGAACCCAAACCATATGAGAAACACAAGGGAACAGAAGCTCATTAGGTTGTTTGCCCCTTTTTCCCCTGCAGATATTAATTCCACATACCTGGGTACGTAACTTCCTCCAAGATGGTTTCAAGCACATGCCCAAATACCAGATTGTTAACAAAAAATGTGTTTGGCAACAAAAGACTCCTTAGATATAAAACAACTTTAAGTTAGCCCAAAACAAGCCACACAACCTTGGCAACCAAGACTTTACTTTCAACCTGAACAAGAACTGGTATCCTGTAAATCAACGGTAAGAAAGCAGGATAGGACAGCAGCTCCTTTAACTGAAAAGCATACTGGCCATTTGTTAATGGCAGGGCCACACTATCACCATTTGACACAATTATAAAAAACATAAATAAAATAGAAAGGCATGGTCACATATGCTCACATCCTGGGGCTTCAGTTACAGACTTTCTATGGAGTAGGTATGCACTGAAGTAAAATGCTTAACACAGGGAAGGAGAAGGAATCACATCACATGAGTATTTTAAGGACAGGTTAACCCATTTTTAACAGACAGTTGTCCAGGTATGACTGATCCTGCCTTGGGGTAGGGGTTGGACTAAGTAAACTCTGAAGGCCCTTCCAGCCTGATTTTGGATAACTCTGTAGTTGGTAGGGCAGCACAGGTAAATGTGAATTTTCTGATAAAGGCAAGGTCCTCTAATACACTGTTCTGTTGAGGAGCAGAGGACTGGAGGTGGAGGAAATCCCCCATATGAGTTTAACCCTGATTCATGGGGTTTGAACTTGTTTAAATTTCCATTCAAATGTAGTTATAAAATCATCTTACAGCAAATCTACAAATCTTTTAGAACAGTGTTAAGTTCATACTCAGAAAAGCTTTAGTAGAATTCAAAACCATCAACTAAAGGACAGTACATGAGTAAGCTTATTATGAAGCAGTTGTAAAAGCATCAGTTAAAACACTGGTACTTTCAGGTTAATCTAATTTAAAAATACATTAATTTAGGGCTATAACTCACTTCCAATCTAAAGAAGTGATAACTTCTTAGTTGTCTTGAATTTATGAGCTCATACTAGTGTGAAATCTATGCTTCTTAAATCACTACCTCCTGAATGACATGAAAGATTTTCTACCACGATACTGTACAAGTAAATAACACTCTGGTGAGGTGAAATCCAGCATTTAGATGGAAACATTTTGTACTTTCCTACAGTTCAGAAACATACTCTGTTAAGGAACTGGAGCAATAAAAATATCAAGTTACTGCTCTTTTACACTGTTCAGAATAAATGACTGAATTACAAGTGTTTGTTCAACCTTTAGTACAAAATACAAAACAGGATTTGAGGAAGTACTAGTTTTCAGAACTACATTTTCTAATATCAAACTTGTAGATTTGGGAGGGTTGTGGAGGACTGTGTGGTGGTTTTTTGTTTTGTTTTTGTTTAAAATACATACAACAAATGAAGGCAAGTTTTGCTTCATCTATCGTCATATCATGTCATGAAGAGATCCATCTTTTTCCATGATGTTCACATGCCCTACAAAACTTTCAAAGACAGACAAGCTGATCAGGCTGCTACAGAAGAGATGAAGATCCTTTTTGTTCCCTTAGGGAAGGACAGTAAGATCTCAAACAGGTTGACTGATATCCTCCTCCCCACATCCTTTCTCAAAGGATCAGGTCTCTGTTTTCTTCTACTGTGATCCCATCCACCCTTAAAAATAGAGGAAATGATCTAGGAAAGACAATGGAAACACAATGCAGGCCGAGAAAGGAGACTAGGGAGCAGTGAACGAGAACCTGAAGAGCAAGCTTAACTGCTGGGCAGGATGATAGTTATGGCAACGACTATCTCCTGTAATGGGGACCAAAACCATATTCAAGTCTGTAATGGTGGACACCACCAGTTGTTATATGCACAGGATAGCCGGGGAGTGAATGTTAGAAAGTTTGGAAGAAGTCCATTCAGCAGCAGCACCACAGCAGTGACACTGGCAAGCTGTTACCCAAAGATCATCTTTCAGTTCATCTCAATCACTGACCTGATAAAGTATTTTACAGCAAGTGTTTGAGATCAGACTGTTTCAAACCCTAAAAATCAGAAAAGTAGTTCTCAAAACCTCTACAAAGATGGTGAGTCAGATCACACACTTAAAGCCAGCTCCCTCAGAAGCCAAAACATAACTTCTGGTGCCTCAGGTTAGTGTTTAAGGTAAGTAGGGTAAAACCAGGCCTAAGGTTATATTTACCCAGCTGAGAACAAACAGACCCATGTTTGTCCGTCCAGTGCTCAGAGCTGACCAGTAACCAGTTCAGAAGAAGCCATGTTACTGCAATGCTTGCACACTCTGCCTTCCAGCAGCTTGGTATTTACATTATCATTAATGCAGCTTCCAAACTAGGATGGTCATCTATCCTACAAGCTCAGGGCAGCTGAAGACATCTTCACCCATTGTGGTCTGCAGATATTCCCTCATTCTTGGAAGTAAAAAGGTTCTTGAAAGCCATCACAAAAGTAAAACAAAAGCTAGTAGCCAAAACTGGTACTAGACAATCAAAGACAAATTTTTGTGACAGGAGACATGAGACGCCTACTGTCAAGGCTCCCAAGTCAATGCTGGTTTCCCATTCTGAGGCACCACCAGGCTTTTTGAAAGCCGTTTTTAAGCTGGTAACACTGTTTTTCTAAATATGTCTAACTGGGAGAGATAAAAGAGCCAGAAAGATCTAAAAGAGACCAGGCTAATCCATTAGTAGTGTTACCACCAGTTCAAAAGAATTTGCAGGTGTAAGAGGGGGCAGGGCACATCCTCTCTTTTTAAAGAGGGGGAAAATTAATTAAGATACTGTTCTAAAGCTTTTAGCCAGAGTACCTTTAAAATGAAAAAGGATAAATACCTCAGACCACGAGGTTTAAGTTGCCAGTCTGCTTTGTCCCATGCCATAGCACAACTGATGGGTTCAGAGATCACCTCTCAGCCACTCTCCATGCCCAGCTTCAACCAGCCCGGCCAGGCCTCACAATTCACAAGCATACACAGTAGCTCAAGCGTCAAGAGTAAGATCTTACCAATAGTTACTCATCTTTTCCTTTTCTGAGAGCTAGTAAATTTAATTATTATTTATAAATTGTTCCAAAGCAAAGCACTTAAAAAGATATGTTTCCATTTTACTAGCATTGTGGTAAGAGATCATACAAGTGCTGCACTGATTTCTATTCAGCTTATTTAGGAACTAGACACACATCCACTTAAATCTGGTTTTAATAGTGAAAGAAGTAAGTTCAGTACCCAACAGTCACATAAGGACAAAAGTCATCATGTATTTATGCAGGAAAGTTAAGAGCACAATATTAAGAAACATTTACCTCAACCATGACAGTTCCATGCCAGGTACATTATAGTACAAATGTATCCATTAATTTGTCTCCATGGAGGTTTCAGCTAATGGAAAAAGTTATTTCAGAATTAAAGCTTCTAGTGATGCAAGAAGCTTGCAGCGCACATTCACCTAAATACTATAGGTTATGTACTTACTCTAAATAGCACAGAAAAACTCTGAGAAGTGAATCTGGGTGGATATTCACTTTTAGAGCAAAACACAGACCGATTTCCTTCTGGAGTTGATACAAAGCACACTAAACAAGACAAGTTACTTCCTAAAAATGCTCAGGAAAGGGAATATATAAAATAATATGCATCAAGGCATACCTTGTTTTTAAAGGTTCATGTCATTATGGTTATGAATTTTCTTCTTACTCAGTCCTTCTTACTGTTTCTTGCATCTTTCTTAAATTAGTGAAGATATAAAAGTGAGAAGTTTCACTTTTTACTACTTTATCCCATTTGTTTTAAGTTATGTCCTATGAAAATGACACAGAAGGCAACTGTCTGCAGAACTCATTCAAGGAGTGCAAACATGAAGGATGTTTTTAAAGCTTGAAGTGGACTTACTCTGCAAAGGCCAAATTTGAAAAGAAGTTAAGATTTAACCAACTGAAATCTAGGGTAAAGAAATTCAGTTCTCATGGAAGTCTTCTAACAAGTTAATCAGTAGGTTATATCATTAAGCAAGAAAATAGAGTCCTCTATATTCAACCAACATTAATGCAACTGATATTTTTATTTTTTAAGTAACTAAAAGTCAAAACACTTGCACTCATAAGTTACAATTAGTCCATTTTGTCCTTCCAGGTTCAAAGCTGCAATAGGCAATGTTTCTGAAGTTTAATATGGTTCAGCCAGAAAGTAGCCTATTCATTGCTGAAACAAGGCTGTGAGCCTAGAATTAAGATTCTTTTGTATCTGTTCCACCCCCTCTCCAAGAACAAATTAAAGACTAGTTCAAATAGTTTGCCCACTTACATTGTGTATTTGTTAACACTTTGTATCAAACCAAAATTTGATGCTATGGTTTGAAACTGATGAGCTGATATGAATACCACCAACAGTGTTTCACACATACTATTTGTTGGTCACAGGCATACAGCAGCTACTCCATTTATTTTTTTATTTTTATGCTTAATGCCTACATGTTAAGAGACATCAAAAGGGTTAAGGGAACATAAAACAGTACCAGAAGGCTTGAGTTACCCCAGGTAAATTACTGCTATTCAGAGACTATCAACACTGCTGTCTTCAACCACCTGAAGGGAACACAGAGAAGCCAGATTCTTCTCAGAGGTCCATGGTGGTAGGAAAAAGGGCAAGAGACTAAAGTTGCAAGAAAAGAAATTCCAATTAGATATTAGAAAAGAAGTTTAACAATGAGGGTAATCAAATGTTATAACAAGTTACTCAAAGAGGCCAGAAGTACTTAACCTTAGAGATATTCAAAACTCAACTGCACAAATCCTGAGCAAACTGATGGAAGTTGGTCCCGCAGCAGGCTGGACCAGATGACTTCCACAGGTCCCTTCCAACTCAAAATTACTTTGATTCTGCAACATTTGCCCAATGCCTGTTTCATAGATCAGCTGACAGTGAGACAGATAGATGATGCAGCCCCTGATTTAATCTGAAGTAGTGTGCAGGACCTTGTTCAAAAATCTTACTGCTGAAGAGCCTCTGTAAGAGGAACAACAGCATACTAAGATTCAACATCTCTGTAGGAGCAACAAGAGCCAAGAACTCCATCACAGCTGCACTTAACATCAAAAGATGATACTAAAATAAAAGTGAAGATACTAAGAAGACGCAAAGTTGACAGTAAGAAGGATCAGATCCTTACAGATAGCATACAGAGAAAGTAAAGGTGCCACATGGACATACCAGGTAGTAAGAAACACTTGAAAGAGCAAAGAAAACAGGCAGAACTAGAAGAGCCTACCAGAAAGAAGGCAGCCTTCAAAGTTGAGGCAGCACCCAAATGAACACGGCCATGTAGGATTGTTAATTTACCAAAATAAGACAAAACAAAGCCAACCACTCCCCCCCTGCAATTTACAAGAAGAACAATTTAAAAAAAAAGTTTCCCTTCTTTCTTCAAAATGCATGGAAAAGAAGAATGCATAGGACCGAGAGATGATCAGAGTACAGAAGGATGATCATCTGGAAAACACACAGAACAGTGATTTCTTTGCAACTGTTCTGTTTCTCCTTCTAATCCTTGAACAAAACTGAAGCCTTAGTCTTGGGTACTCCCAGGGTTTGTCTCAAGTCATAGAACAGAGGCAAGGGGAACCAGAAACAAGGTACTAGGACATGTTTTGATAAGGTTTGAATACCCAACACAGTAACAGTGATATACAACTGCTCACTTGAAACAAAACTGAATGTACACTATTTTGGTACCAAAAAGCAGAAGAGTGGCAAGCATGATGCAACATTCAAGAGAACATCAGGAAAGATCTCAACAATAAGCCAGTAAGCCTTATGTCTCCATCAAGCATGTTAAGAGAAGAGGGCAGCACCAAATGAGTATTACATGAATAGGGAAGAATCAAAGCCACTTTTTCAGAAGGAAGTCCTGATTCACAGACCTAGTAGGATTCTCTAAAGCAAGCAAGAAGCACAGGCACAAGAGTCATGTAGCTGATGCAGTTGGTATGAATGCCCAGAAGTCTTGCAACAAAAAAATAAAAGCTTTCAAATGAGTTAACGGTCACATGTGAGATAAAAGGTCCTTTCATGGACAGTAACTGGTAAAGAGATAGTAAGCAGACAGTAGAACAAACAATTAGTTCTTACTCAGTGGAAGATGCTGACCAGTGCTGTTTCATAGATATCTGTACCCTTTGTTATATCCACTCATAAACGACCTGAAAGTTAGCTCATAAAATTAAGTTGGTCATCATCATTACAACCACAAACATTTGTGGAAGGACTTTACAGGATTGAATGACTACACAAGTTTTCAGATTAAATTCAGCAGAGGTAGGCGATACATATGTGAAAACATAATATGAACTGACAAGCTCTGAGCTCATTACTGATAAAGGAGTAAGATATTGGGGTAACAGTATATAGTTTCATGATCTGGAGAAAATGAAGTGAACACAGAATAGCATACCACTGTAAAAATCTATAGTGCATTCACACCCTGACTCCTGTGTGAGGCTTTGCGCTGCCTCCCCCATCACCTCACCAACTTGGGAGGAAGAAAAGGTCTGAAAATCTGTCCCCTCTTAGTTCAATTTATTATTAGGGATGTATTGCAGCTAAGTAGACTGTGGGATTCACAATCTGAAACAGTTTAAATTATGAAGTCTTGGGTGCAGCACACATATACATAGGGACAGTTAATGGTACAACACTGGAACAATACTGGGGGACCACGTAGGGTAGAAGATGCCAAGTCCCATGCAAACTCATTCATACTCTACCCCAGAAATGGTCCCAGATTCACCTATTACCTGAACTATGCCCATGAGCATAGTAATAGTTAAGCAGTCACAGACTATCAGGTTCAGTAACACAGCTTGTTTCCCACCCCAATTTTACTTCGCAGCTGAGATTCCAGCCCTATGTAGCAACCCTGTTTTTAATACTCTAACACTCTGTCGATAGTTGTTTTTGGCTACAGTTCTCCCCCAAAGTCAGAATCAAAGTCACCCCTGGGCATAGTCACACTCCCTGCCTTCCCGAGGTACCTGGCGAGGAAGAAACACATTTTAGTCCCAGCACTAGAATGTGTGGTATTCCCTAAGAGAGAATCTGTCCCCCAGGAATCTCCTGCCCCCTATCCCCCCACATTTGTCTTTCTAACAGATACAGTCTTTGTGACACATGGAGGTCAGCAATTCTCTCTTGGCTTAGCCAGCCACCGGCCTCTTCCAACATAACCCAAAAGAAACTTGCAAGGACTCTCAAGTAGGGAAATCCTGCAAAGAGGCATCATCTCCCATGTCAAGATAGTAGGTTAGAAAGAACTTTAACAAGCACAAGCATCCTTATGTGGTCAGGATGTTGAACTCTCCATTGCCCATCGACTACACAGCATAGCTCTTGATCAGTCTTCTAAACTGTTGAGCTGTCAAATCTTTGCTTACCTGAATGAAAGTAGCACCCTCTACTGCTGCCTTCAGGTCTGTACAAATGCTAATGAGAGCCAACTGCTGCTCCGCACTCGAAGTTCCTTTCAGGAATCCCGACTCTTCCAGCTCTTTCATTTGTTTGCTGACAGAAACAACATACACATTTCAGTACTTCATCATTGTTAAGCCACCATTAATTTTTTAAAAAGCTTCTTAAGAACCCAGTTGTATTACACTATTTGCCATGCCACTGCATATATTTATACTGAAAAAAATATAAAGGTTAGTTTCAGTCATTCCTCTTTGCTCCCTCCATCTTACAACATTTTTCTTCTCTTCAAGCATGGACAGCTCTAAGATCTACTCCTAGATGCAAGTTGGTTACCACCTCAAACCTGTTTTCGCTGGTGCAGAATCAGCAAGAGTTTTTATACTGATATTTAATGGGATGAAAGGTCCTTTTAATATAGTTCATCTAGTTTTACAAACAACACCTTTTTTGTTATGAAGCCTCACTGCAAGAACACTGTTTAACTGTATAGAAATAAATACATACATATATTCTGCACAGCCAGGAGTTGTTCCTAAAAAACCCATAGCCCTACATAAGTAATAACCACAGACCAAGTGTCAGAAAAAGTTACTAAATTGAGTGGCCAGAGCTTGAAATGAATGTTCAGGTACACAACATTGCTGCAACTGGTCATGCCACATTCTCAGAAGTCTCTACAGTTTGAAACCCTTGAAAGTCCAGAGCAAGCAAGCCATTTAAAAGTCACTTAGAGGAGCAGTTTCCACAGAAATTAAGTGGTATTAAACTATATGATCACAATCAACCAAAAGCTATTTGATATAGCCATTATCATGGTTAAGTCTGTCAGTTACCTCATGCCAGAACTCCTCGGAGCCTCTGGTTATTATTCAGCAAAAATTGCTCGTCAGAGAGGAGGAAACGGAGCTAATGATTAGTAGCAGGAAAAATAAATAAATAATAATTTCTTCTCCCTACCAATCTAGTTCTGAAGCTCCTTTTTGGATGCCTTTTTACATGATAAATAAGTTGTACTTGCCACCAAGTTGGAGGGTGGAAAATCTGTAGCAAACAGCAAAGCTGTACAGCCTGGAAAAAGTGTATTTTTGTACTTTGCAAGTCATATAACTATATATAGAAACAACCAGTGATCCATCATGTGTTTCATAAGTGACTGTGGCACTAGGGCACAAATGACAGTCTTCATTAGGGGCTTTACAGGACAGTACATGTTAAATAGGCAGAACTTACAGGCCCAGATGATCATCACTCCCAGCCACACCTCAGTCCTTAACACACCTTCCCAGGCCCCTCCATGTATCCAGACAGTAACACTGGATTTATTTTTTTATCTAGAAACCTCAGAGGAGATGGGACTACATATGTCTGTCACAATCTACAGCAGCCAGATCCTTCCTTAGTGCTTACAAAGCAGGGCAGTCAGCCAGCCACTAGACTGGGATGTGAGCCCCAGACTGCTTTTCCAGTCAAGTTCCAGCACTTAGACACCATGGCAGCATTTCCTCACCCCCTGCCAGTGACACCAAGGCAGCCACCTTTACATCAGCAACCCTAAACAAACCAGAGCGCAACCAGACCTCAGCTCTCAGTTGCTTTATGGAGTGGCAGGATGTGTCATCTATATTTTTCAAGCAGCATTTTAAATTAATTGAAAAGTGAGAGGGATGTAGATCATTGCCTTTATCTTGTTTTCCTCCCTCCACTCTTTCCAACGCATCTGCTGAGCAATGTGTGAAAATGCACTCTCACTTTGTCAAACCATCCTTTTATTTAGAGCTCATTCCTGTCAACAAGTACTGAGTGCATAGATCAAATAAAAATATTAAGCTTCCTCCTCCAGATTTCCTGAACAAAATGAGTGGGATTCATCTCACCTACCCTGTCAACATGCACATCTGAGACAATCATCTTCAGCTCTTTTTTTAGAGAAAGAAGAACTAAGTGTTTCAGGTGCATTTGTCTGATCTTTTTTAGGCATCCAAGTGTGCAATCCATCTCATCTTATAATGGAAGTACCTATTTCTCCCCAAAGAAAAGAGCTCAGAATGAGACAGTTAGACCACAGTATTTTGAAGTCAAAGATGAAAGTTTGCAGGGATTTATTTAAAGACAATCCAGTTCCTACTTAACTATATAGAAGCAAGTCAAGCCTCAGCAGAGATTCACTAGGCCCTCAGATCTTTAGCTTGAACTGGCTCACTAAGTCTACCATTAACTTCCAAAGAAAAAGAATTTTACTTCAGCATGCATGTAGTTGTGTTGAGTCCAAGAAAATACAGCAAATATAGGCTGTACTACTTTTATCATGACTTTATTGAGAGGTCATAAACATCTGCTGTTCTGCAAGTTACTTTGATGTCCTTTCTTCCACTCAAAGTAGTTTGCCAGCAAACAAACCAGCTTCCTAATATATCTTTCTGACACCAATCCAAAGGAACAATACCTTAACCTGGGAAGAATCCCTCTAAAAATCATGATAAGGAGCACTCAGTAGCCAAAAAATGCATAGAGCAGTTCTGCTCCTGGTTTAGCACAACAGCCAGAAGAAATAAATACGTTCAGATCACTGTGGATTTTGTACATTAAATCAAAGGAATTCCAGTAACTTGGGAGTAGGCAAGATGTCAGCAGAGTCTCTGTTTCAAGTTGGTGAAGGTGACAGTGCACCTTCTAAACCAAAATACATACCCATATTTTGGACTGGGAAGAACAAAACCAACAACAACAATCTACATGCATGTGCACACACAGCACTAGCTCCTACAAGCATTAATTTTCTCCTCTTCAATGAGCTGCTTCAGCAATTAACTCCAGATAATTTCTGTACTGCAAGTTCTGACACTTCCTCTTTATTTTTGTCAGAGCTGATCATGGACAATGATTTCTGACTCTTAGGCAGAGCACGCCTGGGTAAACAACTAGGCATTGCATTCTGTTTACACCAGACAGGAGCTTTGAAAAGGTTCAGTTCACTCTTAGCTGAAAAACAAAGCCAAGAGTCATGCGCTTTTTTAGACACTGCTCAGGTCTGTCCTGTTTGCTTCCCTGGAGTCCCTTAGACTTGGTGCCAAAATTAGTATTCCTACCAGTTTATGCAGTCCAAAACTGATGAAAAGAGTTCCATTAATAGCTTTCTGCCTCTTTTCTCAAATATGGATTTAGGCTCAAAACCCCAGACCTTTCCTACCCAAAGTTAAACTATTCAGAAAGTCTTTTCTGGTAAGTTTTCTTTAAAAGCACTTCAAGAAAGGGGGGGGGGGGGAGGCAGAGAAAGAAGTGCTCAAACATACACCCCTCCAGGCAGCATCACAGAAATAAGCAGGAAATCCATCAAGTTTCTGGATGAGTTCTCCATTTGGGTTCTTAACAACACAGCAAATGGATAGCTGGAAAGCACAGGCTTCTGGCCTTTGAGCAATCTGCATAGTGAAGAATAGGAGACAGGAAGCTTCAGCTCCATTTTCCAAGCTGCCAGGGTACACTACTGCTTGTTAGGCAGGAATTCCATCCAAGACTTAAGGCTTCCAGCACACAACAGGTGCCAGTGCTTCACCTGCAAAGAAACAGGTGCACCTAAACAAGAGTATCCAAACTTCTGACTCCTTCACACCTTGTGAGGTGAGATGGTAAGGAACCAATCATAGAATCATTCAGGTTGGAAAAGACCATTAAGATCACTGAGTACAACCATAAACCTAACACTGCCAGTCCACCACTAAACCACGTCCTTGAGAGCCACATCTACACATCTTTTAAATACCTCCAGGGACAGTGATTCAACCACTCCCCTGGGCAGTCTGTACCAATTCCTCATAAGCCTTTCGATTAACAAATTTTTCCTAACATGCACTCTAAACCTCCCCTGGCACAACTTGAAGCCATTTCCTCCAATTCAAAAGGTGTTAAGTATTTATTCATCAGAAGTTCATTTCCCAGGTGCACTTGCCTAAACCCAGCATCCCCCTCTTATTCATAGACTGCATATTGCTTTTAAAAAACAAACCCAAAATTTAAGTTTGAAGAGACCACAACAGAATTATTTCTTTCTTTGAAGAAGAGGGTAGAGTTCTTGTTCACTTTCTGTGCAATACGACACTAGTCTCATCCTCCCTGGTTCTCAAACTCCACTCCATGATTGGTAACTGAGGGATTCAAAAAAAAGCTACAGTGACAGACTAACAGATCTGACCTTTATTTTTCTTTCACAAGTTTTTACAGAAATTTGCAGCACCTGTCTCTTGTTCCATACCTTTCCTTCTCTGCCAGTGATGACCATCCTATCATTTCTTCTTCTCTGTCACAAGCCATTGCACCCTATACTGTACACCAAGAACACCACTTCTTAATCAACCTGCAAAACCACCATGTTCATATGTGGGAAAGTAAGGCTAGACTGATTTTCCCTCCTAAACAAGAATTCCTCCTCTTAACATCACCAATCTTCATGCTAGTCATTTATTTAAAGTAGTATAGTTATTTATAGCATGGAATAGGAAATACAATTTGTGCATTACTTGAACTTTGTCCTTCCCTTCCAGGAAAATTTTTTTTGCCCACTTTTCACCAATACATTTACTGACATTCTAGCTGATTTGTTCCACAAATTAATTTTAAGTCTTCCAAATGCTAAACCCTCTTTATATTCCCCTGGGGTATTAGATTGCCCACACTTCTGTGGCAAAAGAAGGGAGCTTCCCCTGGTATTTACTACACATGAAGGCACAAACCAGATGGGTTTGTAGATACAGCAGCACACCACTGACCTCTACTGGATACATTTTTATTCAAAGCAGCCTAGACTTCAGGGTGATCATCCCTGAGGATGACCACAGACTGAGGCCATCGCAGCCACATCCACACAACACACCACAGGACTTCACTTTGCAATTGTATTGTGTGCACAGTTTGAAGAGTCTGACTAATACCTGTAAGGTCTTCGAAGAATGAAGATTTCCATAAGGAAATACTACTTCCTTCTAGAGCCCACACTTTGTCTACCTCCAGAGTTTTACTGTTGCACCTGACGGCCCATGTGTCACGGTTTAAGCATAATGCAGCCACTCACTGGTGGGATAGGGAGGAGAATCAGAAGAAAAAGGTAAAGTCTCATGGGTTGAGATAAGGACAGTTTAATAGGACAACACAAGGAGAGAAGTAGTAATAATAATAATAAAAGAACATATAAAGTGAATGATGCACAATGCAACCGCTCACCACCCAGAACCCGATGCTCAGCCCATTCATGAGCCACAATCCCTCCTCCCCCTGGCCAGCTCTCCCAGTTATATACTGAGCACAATGTCATATGGTATCAAATATCCCCTTGGCTATTTTGAGTCAGCTCTCCTGGCTATGCCCCCTCCCAGCTTATTGTGAAAATTAACTCTATCCCAGCTGAACCCAGAACACCATGTCAACATTGCTCTGGGAATTGAACCAGTATTTGCTTCAAGATAAGGCACCCTCCTGGTCACATAAACTGCCTGGGATGCTCATGGTTACAAATCCTATTCTAAAAGTTTTTACAGAAGGACCTTGAAAGTGATGCTAATACTTAACTTATCTTGTTCACACCCCACTGCCTCAGCTTTATCCACAGCTATTATTGCACAGTCATATTATTCAGCACACGTTTTTGCAATAAGCAAATACCAAAAAGATTAAAGACCCCTTAATCACAAACTTATTGCCCGAACCAGCAAGGAGAAGGGAGAGGAAGACACCACCAATATTATTCTTCACAAATTCAGCCAACCACCATCACCCAAAGACTAGGGCCATTAACCAGTCACAGCAGGAGATTGCTATCTAGTGCTGTCTGATAAATGAGAGGGTAGTTGGCATGGAAAAACACCCCAACAAAACAATAAACCGTCACCAGCCCAATATACCTACCCTAAGACACAACAGACTAAGCAGGAAACTGAAAGCCCCTGACACTGGGACCAGCTCACTGTCTACACATGCAGCAGTCAAATAGCAAGCAGCTAATACCGAGTTGCAACTGGCCATTTAATATGCATTAGCTATCACCTTCCCTCTTCCTGCTTTCCCCAGACTAACGGTAAGCACACAACACACCACCATGGAAAAGTTATTGCACATTATGTCTTCCTGAAACAACAGCACAAGCTGGATGACTAAAGTATGTTTCTGTCCAGACAAGAGAGATCCAGCGTTGTCAAATGTACTTCATCCATAGCAATGGCAGGATAGTAAAGAGGGACAGTTACATATCTGCCTTTGACACAGTTTTGAAGAGGTATAAAGCAAGATGACAGAGGAGCTGGGACATAACATAAGAGCATGGTGATGCACAAGAGCCAACCAAAATTTTGAGTTCTCCTAAAGTTATCACACACACAACCTGCTTTCCAGCCATGGCACTCTCAGGATGTCTATACTGGCATTACACAAACTGGGTACTGCAACGAGAGCAAAGATTTTGTAACAGGAAGATGCCCTTAGTTACAGTCATTATGTTTTTCCATGGTAAATACAGAGTTGCCAATATTGCCAAGTCTGAGCAGGGTCTGCAATCCATTACAAGCCACTTCTTACCCTTAGAAGATCAATTCCAATGCTATCTCCAGATCTAGTGAGCTAAGTAAGTTTACTCGTTAGGTTTCTCAAGATTCTTTTAGCATCAGAACTGACAAGTTTATGCTGGGAAACCTTCCTGCTAGGAAGCATTTTCTATGGTTCTTAATATTTTGTTTGTTTAAGTTTAGGTTCAAGATGGAAATTTCCATTTGGAGGTGTTTTTGACTGCAGAATGACCAGGCAGAACCTTTGGAAAGATGGACTCTATCCCCTTCCAAAGCCTATTAACACATTCTCTAGTTAGTTCTGCAAATGAAGCAATTTTCCCTAGCTAGTCTATTGCACTATTTTGGGGGTGTGGGGGTGGGTAAAATTGAAAGGTAAAATCAAGTCTATATTTAGCACAAGCTTGATGTGCCAGTGTGAGGCACTCAAGATCAAAATATACTTTGATAAGAATTGTCTACTTAGGTGTTCCCTCAAAAGAGATATATAAAACTAAGCAAGTTTTTGAATAAACTATCAATTTGATGATAACTTCCTAGTGATACAGGACTCATTGAGGAGAGGTGCTATTCTGGACCTTGTTCTCATCAACAAGGAGGGGCAGGTGAGGAGTGTGAAGCTCAAGGGCAGCCTTGGTTGCAGCAACCATGAAATGGGAGAGTTCAAGATCCTTAGCACAGCGAGGAGGGTGCAGATCAAGCTCGCTACTCTGGACTTCAGGAGAGCAGACTTTGGCCTCTTCAGGGGTCTGCATGGCAGAGTAGCACAAGATAAAGCCTTGGAGGTAAGAGGGGCCCAAGAAAGCTGGTTAATATTCAATGATCACCTCCTCCAAGCTCAGGAGCAATGCATGCCAACAAAAAGGAAGTGAGGTAAGAATGCCAGGAGGCCTGCAGGGATGAAGAAGGAGCTCCTGAACAAGCTCAAACACAAAAAGGAAGCCTACAGAGGGTGGAAGCAAGGACTGGTAGCCTGGTAGGAATAGAAAGAAATTGTCCAAGCAGCCTGGGATCAGGTTAGGAACACCAAGCCCTGATAGTATTAAATCTGGCCAGGGACATCAAGGGCAAAAAGAAAAGCTTTTATAGGTAAATTGGTGATAAAAGAAAGACTAAGGAAGATGGGGGCCCTCTCTGGAAGGAAACAGGAGACCTGGTTACCTGGGACATGGAGAAGGCTGAGGTACACGATGAGTTTTTCACCTCTCTCTTTACCAGCAAGGGCTCCAGCCACACCGCCCAAAACACAGAAGGCAAAGGCAGAGACTGGGAGAACGAAGAACTGCCCACTGTAGAAGATCAGGTTCATGACCATCTAAAGAACCTGAAGGCGCACAAGTTCATGGGACCTGATGAGATGCATCTGCAGGTCCTGAAGGAACTGGCAGATGAAGCGGCTAAGAAACTATCCATCATATCTAAGAAGTCGTGGCAGTCCGGTGAAGTTCTCACTGACTGAAAAAGGGGAAACATAACCCCCATCTTTAAAAAGGGAAGAAAGGATGACTGGCCTGTAGTTCCATGGGTCTGTCTCACCAGGGTCTGCCTGTGCCCAACAAGATCATGGAGCAGATCCTCTCAGAAACTATGCTAGGGCACACAGAAAATAAGGAGGTGACTGGTGACAGCCAACATGACTTCACTGAGGGCAAATCATGCCTGACAAATTTGGTGGCTACTTATGACGGGGTTACAGTGTTGGTGGATAAGGGAAAAGCAACTGACATCATCTACCTGGACTTGTGCAAAACATCTGACACTGTCCCACATGACATCCTTGTCTCTAAATTGGAGAGACATGGATTTGATGGATGGACCACTCAGTGGATAAGGAATTGGCTGGATGGTCACACTCAAAGAGTTGCAGTCAATGGCTCAATGTCCAAGTGGAGAGCACTGACGAGTGGCGTTCCTCAGGGGTCACTCCTGGGACCAGTGCTGTTTAACATCTTCGTCAGTGACATGGACAGTGGGATCGAGTGCACCCTCAGCAAGTTTGCTGACAACACCAAGCTGTGTGGCACAGTTGACATGATGGAGGGAAGGGATGTGCCATCCAGAGGGCCCTCGACAGGCTTGAGAGGTGGGCCCATGCAAACCTCATGAAGTTCAACAAGGCCAAGTGCAAGGTTCTGGCACATGGGTCGGGGCAATCCCATACACAAGTACAGGCTGGGCAGAGAATGGATTGAGAGCAGCCCTGTGGAGAAGGACTTGGGGGTATCAGTGGATGGAAAACTGAATATGAGCTGGCAATGTCTGCTTGCAGCCCAGAAAGCCAGCTGTGTCCTGGGCTGCATCAAGAGAAGTGTGGCCAGCAGGTTAAGGGAGGTGATTCTCCCCCTCTACTCTGCTCTTGTGAGACCCTCACCTGGAGTACTGTGTTCAGCTCTGGAATACCCAGCATAAGAAGGACATGGACCTGCTTGAGGGGGTCCAGAGGCCACGAAGATGATCAGGGGGCTTGAGCACCTCCCTATGAGGGCAGGCTGAGAGAGTTGGGGTTGTTCAGCTTAGAGTAGAGAAGGCTCCAGGGAGACCTTATAGCAGCCTCCCAGTACTTAAAGGAGGCCTACAGGAAAGATGAGGAGGGGCTCTATCAGGAAGTATAGTGATAAGACAAGGGGTAACAGTTTTAAACTGAAAGAGGGTAAATTTAGATCAGATAGAAGGAAGAAATTCATTCCTGTGAGGGTGGTGAGAGACACTGGAACAGGTTGCCCAGAGAAGCTGTGGCTGCCCCCTCCCTGGCAGTGTTCAAGGCCAGGTTGGACGGGGCTTTGAGCAACCTGGTCTAGTGGAAGGTGTCCCTGCCCATGGCAGGGGGGTTGGAACTATGTGATCTTTAAGGTCCCTTCCAACCCAAACCATTCTACAATTCTACGATCAAGGACGACCAAAGCCAAGCTGCATTTTGCCCCTGATACAAATACAGTCTCAATACAATACAGAACAGAGACTGGAAGAAGAATCCAACTTTGGAAGAGTATCTAACCACACAGTCAGGGAACACGCCATGAGCTAGGAAAAGAGAACAAAGCCTACATCAACGTACTACTCATGCTGCAAAACCAACCCATAAGCTATTTCCCTTTTTATACAAAGCATAAGAGGGCACCAGACAGCAAGAAGTAACGTACATTCAAATGTCTTTTCTAGAGTCTAGTCTCCTCCTGGAACAACAAAGATGATGAGCTTAAGTTACGGGGAGAAGAGTCTTTCAAAATTTAGCTATAACGAAGTCATATGCATAGGTATGGTTTACTCCCCTGGCCTTGCAACCTGCCATACATCAGGCACTTCAGTACAAGTTCCCCATTCACAATGGTACAGAACTCTTAAAGTACTTCTCTCCACTTGGCTAGAGGTGGGCAGAGAAATGCTAGTTTTTTTTCGAGCCCCAACATCTTGTTTGCTTTTCACAGCAATTGTGCTCCTACAGCACAGAAAAAATTAAGGTTGCTTGATGCAATACTGCACTTTACTACATATCAAGTTCAATAAAACTTATGGTTAAATTAATACTCAAAGAGGAAGTACAATATTCTGATCTCAAGACTGCTTGGCTCCAGCTCCTTAAAGGCCTAACATCTTTGAACCATGCAGAACAGCAACCTATAGTCAGATAAAGCTGACATACAAGTAATTCTCACTAAACAGCCTCAATTTTGAGTTTGTATTCAGTACCACACAACCTTAACACATATCAATTTTCAGAAAGCAGAGTTCTGTAGAAGTCCATTCTGGAAGAACAGAATTCACGAATAATTTATTTTCAATTAATTAAATTTAATTAAATTTAAATTTAAGGAAGAGGGCCCCTATTATTTAATAGAGGGTCAAAGATGCTTCCCTTCCAACGAAGTATTTCCATGTTTTGATACTATTATTTCATTTCACTTGTAGCTATGTACTAAAAGTAGCAGTAGTAATTTTATGTGCCCATATCCCTAGAAACTACTACCCTTCACAAAGTCAACTTCAATTTGTCACAGAAAATTTTTCTATTTGGGCTAATAGAAAGGAAGGATAAGAAGACAGAAAAGAGCTTCTAGTATAAATTTACTGCTTAGTGCAGCTGAATATTAATCACGTAGTTTTAAAAATAATCTTGTCTTCATATTTTAGCACAGACTACTTCCCAAGATCTATGATTTTTCCTCCTGAAGTTAACTATAGCCTTTATACATACAATTGTTTGGTTTCCATATATTAAAAGCAATTACCAGCTCCTGTGTCTTGGAGGAGATACAGTTTTGCATCTAAGTAAATACCATATTCAGTCAGCATCTACTTCTAGAAAGAAATCACAGAATGCATGTGCAAATATCCAAGTTTTAATGTCCTCTTCAGAGTCAACTGAACTTTTTCCCCTTACAATAGTCTTTCATAATTTGTGCAAAGACTGTTCTATATAAAACCAGAACCAGTTACATAGGGGGAAAAATACAGCATTTCCACTGTAATTAATCAGTCTTTTTCAGCAGCACAAATATGCTTAGAATGGCAGCACAGTAACTATTTGAAAAAAGTTTACATAATACAAGAATCATACAGGTTTGGGGGGGTGGGGGACAGACACATGCACTAAAGCATTTCTGCTTCATGTGTTTTAGGATTACTTTCAGGAATAGGGTACTCCTTGTGTTTCTAATTCTCATTATTTTAAAGTTTATCAATCTTGCATTCAAACCAGAATCACACTGACTCAGAAGAAAGCATAATGGATATGAAAAGTTACATTTTCCAAGGCATGCTGCTACACCATGTATTCAAGTAGGTCAAGTGGGGCATAAAGCTGTTCATTAGTTCGTTTCTTCATCAGAACAAAAGGTTGTTCCATTAGAGCAGACACTGGTTAATAACGCCACTGGTACACCCAGTTCAATTCAATGTGTGGTCGTTTTGTGTGTCAGGGCACCCACTGCCATGTGTCTGGCAACAGGCAGAAATCCATCACACCATGTTAGGCCTTAGTAAACACACTCTCCTTTTCCTTCTGTATCTGGTCTACTGATATTGTGGCAACATGATACATATTCCCACTTGTTTCAGTAGATCCAAATTCCACACTTTAATCTTATATTTTTACCCATAACCAAGTGTTTTGAATAAATTTAAAGAGTACATCTCAGATTTTCCATACAGATACATTCAGGCTGTCATGATCATTGTAGGTCCATCCCAGACTCATTCCAGTCCTCTTGAAGGACTACACACCCCTGCTGCCCACCTACTGTTTCATGTGAGTTGAATTTATCAGGTTAATGAGCCCTGAGATGCCCTTTGTACAAACAATGAGTTACAAGTCAATATACTAAAAGCCCATCACATAAAATAGTTAATAAATACGTAAGTATCACTTCTATCAAAGAAGTATAATCTCCTTTTAGAAGTGAATGTTGTTTACTACTCAAATCCCACTTTTGTTTGAAAAGGGGAAACTATAAACAGTCCTCTGAACACTCCGGTTTCTCCTTAATACATAGAGTACCTCCATTCACTAAAAGTTTATGGACTGCAGACTAAAGTGGAACAAATGCTTTTAGCAATACTAAAACAAAAACCCCAAGCCTAAAGAGTTCCCTAAAACTTCTAGCTATTTGGAAAGAAAAAGGAAAGCAAACCCCAGCAAGTCCAGAGAAACAGCCACCAACTGGCCTTGTCAGTTGCTCTCTCCTGGGAGCCCTCGTTACCTACTCAAGCTACAGGTCTTACACAAGTAACTCAAAAGGGATTTACTGCAGGTTGTGTGCTATGAAATCAGTGCAAAGAAGTTCAAGTTTCACTGTATTTTGAAAGATACGATTAAAATGCTGGTTGAAGAAACTGCATAGCTTGCATTGTCACAAAACCTACGTTATTCTGAAACTAGGCTTTTTAACTAGGATGTTACAACAGCCAAGATACACAAGTTAATTATAAGTTGAGTTAAGAACACCTTATGTAAAAGGCAAAACCCTCTTGAACTTCTATGGGACAGCACATGCAGGGACAGGACAGTACAGACACACCCAAATAGCACTCATATTACATATGACATTTTATGCTTCACTCTTCCAAGCCGAAAACCTTGGAAGGCTAAAGACCTCATTTTGCTATTAGAAAAAGAAAAAATTAGGGGTGAGTGCTGTCTCTAGTAACATAGATTGCAAAACTGACTCCGCAATAATCCAGAATCTCATCATGGCTACTACTATGACAGCAATTCTGCAAAAAAACAAAAGTGTCTGTCACCTAGATGTAGCAACAGAGATGCTTGGTCTAGCACCTACCTGGAAAGAGAGGTTTGGGGAAAGAAAAAAAAATAAATTTAAAAACTGTAGGAGATAGATTTTCTTCCTCTTTTGTTATCAAGCCTTTTTTAACAAATCTCATTAGATATCACATACTGTTTAACTTCTGAACTCCAACTGAACTGACCCACAAGGGGCTCCTGAAGTCACTCCTCCTTGCTTTAAGCCTTGTTACAGAAAGCCATCAGGATGCAACACACCGCAAACCTTTTCAGGGGCAGCTTACTCCCCATACCAGCTGACATATTTCACCCCAAGGTGTCATGAAGGGAAGGCTGATGCATTTAAGGCTGACGCTGATCATGGAGCAACCTGAATTTTAGCATTAAATGCTGATACAACAACATAAGGTAGCGCATTTATAGAGTGGTTCTGTGCACAATCTCACAGGCATGTAAGAGTTGTATTTCCAGGACAAGCAAAAAAAAGGGTGAATAGGACCAGACACTTTCCCTTCTAACATAAAAACTAGGGGCCAAACAAAGCAACTGAGAAGCCAGCTTCAAAACAAACAAAAGGGAATAGCTCTTCACACAGCAAGCAGTAAATCTGCAGAACACAAAGTCCTTTGGCAAGGAGGCCGCAAAAGGATCTACAGAGGTTCAAGGAAGGTTAAGGAAATACTTGGAAGAAATCTAGTTAGAGTTACTGAATACACAAGCAACTTCTAGGCACTAAAGGTTGGGGGAGGTGAGCAGACAGGTAGGACTTGAACTTGTAGCATGTGGCTTTAGCCATAGTGCCACAGGGCAGAGCAAAGGGCTGGAGGATTGTTGGTCTGAACCACCACAATTGTTCTTGTGGTCACGCTCTCAAATTTGCTCCTCCTAAAGATGCTTCTCAGCCTCTACTATAACACATCAGTAGTTGCATGTTAGTGGAAGTAGCAATCTGTTCTTTCTAGGACTCAAAAAAATATTAGTTTAAGAATTTTTAAAATTCTAGTTATAAGATACTAATAATTGTAGCAGGGCTCCTCAGCAATTCATATTAACCTAATTATACTTTAAAAGTCTTTGGTGTCATTCTATGCAAAAACTCTTATGTTCAAGTATTTTAAGCTTAGCCCACAGATAACCTAATCATGGTTAAATATAATTTCAAAAATTTGGATCTAAAGTTAAGCTCTTAAATCATTACTTAAGAATTAAAGTGTTCTACAGAAGTATCATTAAGATATTTGGGAGCACCGTTCTTCTGATATTAACAGGATCTGTACTTCTAAGTCAAAGCCTTCTTCCAAGCGTAAAATCTATGTTCCCTTAAATAGTAAGATGTAGCTGTTCATTCAGAATTACTGAAATCCCACAGTTTCATTACAATTCCAGTCATTTCAAGTCAGGTGACCTACCGAATGTTTTCCAGTGCACTTGTTAGCTGTTGTTGTGCAATATCATAAAGTTTCACCTTGAAGCCTCCAGCAGCAAACACCATGGCCCAGCTGCGACCAATGAGTCCACTGAAAAGAAAGTATCATCCAATTAATAAAGAAGCATTTATTTTTGGGAAGGAGGTCTGACAAGTATTGCAAGAAGGAAAACAGAGCTTGGACTCTTCAGTATTTGATGAAAAGATCGGTTATATAGTGATAAGAAACAGATCTCTAACAGAGATATATCCTTTGCTAGCTGTGTAGTAGCTTCACTTGAGAGCTGGAAGAAAGATAATGAGGAAGAAAGACAAAACAGAAAATGTACAGCAGAATTCAAAACAGTAGGAACTACTACTTTGGGACACTGGACTCACGTATCAACAGTTTTGTCAGCTGCAATCTTAACCTGGAGTTAGTGCATGGAATTACATTAAAGAGTTTGGGGGTTTTTTTAATTTTAAAACTCATCTGTTCAGTTCATAGTCTAAAGACAGACACCAGCCCATTGGTCCAAGAGTTCAGGATCGTGCTTCAGAGATAATCAGAAATCCAGCTACCACAGTCATGGGTCCTCTACAATTCAGGAAGTACCATAAGCATGTGAAAATGAAAAAAAAAAACAAAAAAACCACAAAACCCCACACATGGGTTTGATACTGCTTTTCCACTTACAGCACTGTCCTTATTTTTAGATAAAGCATCCTACCATGCTGGAGGCATGCAGGAACAATCTCCCTACATCTTTTGGTTGAGTCACATTACTGAGATATACATAAAGGAAACTTGCAGTAACTGCCAATTTTATCATGTCTCTTAAGTCAATGCAAGTTTTGACTTAATCAGATTTATAGCAGGCATCAGCCTCTTCAGATGGAAGCACTGAGGAACAGTGTAGTAAGCTTAAATAACCTGAGATAGCAAAAAAAATGAAATCTTCATAACAGAGACAAGAGTCAAGAGCAGACCTATGACTGTCACAGTGGGGGTTTTGATAATTACATGCATTTCCTGTGATTTCCAAGACCACTGTATTTGTAGCACTAAATTTAAGCAACCTCTGGCAACTGGAAAACACAAGGCCACTAGAGCACCAATAAAGAATTAAAAGGGGGGTAAGAGTTAGAGATAAAGAAACAGTCCTGAGAAAAGAAGGAAGACAAAACAGGAACATACTCAGACTTTGGTTTAAATATAAAAAAAAGGGGGAACAAAACAGGAAGTTTCAGGAAACAGCAGGAATCAGTGCAAATAACTGAAAAAAAACCCCAACACTAAACGCAAAGTTTCACTTTTAAGGGGACAGTAAGTTCTCACTCCAAAGTTACCATTTAAAACACACACACACACAACTTCACTGTAGTAAGCCCAGACCGCAGCAGTTCTCAGGCAAACTACAGAACAAACACACTTAGAGAAAAGGTAAGGTATGGGTCAAGGTTTGTAAGCTACTGTAGCCTTCTGGCTAAAAAGTATTCCTAAAATAAAAGCATTTGGATCACTTAAGCAAGCATATCTGACCTACCAGTATCTTTATAAGTTAGCATCATCTCTGTCAAATGGCACATTTAAATTAAATTTCCTTAAATTGGTGTTTGACAAAAAAGTTTCTTTTATTTTGATAAAGGTTTTTAGGATTATGGGGTTTGTTCTTTTGAACTACAGAGCATACAAAATAAGTTGATGGTAGGTATCAGACCTGCACTGTTACTCCATTGTACATGCCAGCAACATTACAACCTGATGTTAGCATATCTGACCCCACAACAGTGCTTTTTGACACTTTAAGCATTGTCATTTTGGGTTCAGTAACGAAGTATTAACAATAGATCTACGCACACAATTCCTGCGGGCACTACCAGAAACAGTTATTCTGCCTTCACTGCAGTTGTGCCACAACAGCCACAGAACGTGAGAGTCCACCTCTCCAACCCTTTGCACACCTACGGGGCGAATAAAAGTTCCCTGAGCGCCACCGGTAAGAGCCAGCTTCGTCATCATCACATGACGGCACGAAGACACGCGTCCTGAGACCTCAAGTGGTCTTGCTAATAAAGTTTGTTGCAGGCCACGCTTCTAGCATCAAGTTATAGTGGTGTGTAGGGGGCCATTACTGTCTGGCACGTTTTCGCTTCGCACCAGATTCTTGTTCAAATAAAGAACTTCAGTTTTAGCTCAAGAAGATGAAACAATGCATTCCCACACAAGTCAGAAATACCACTGTATCACATGGCAAGAAAGTATTACTGCAGGAATGCCTGAGAGAAACTTAGAGGAGTTTTCTTGACACAGCTGACAAACAGGATCTTAAAGTTGTGCTTGCATTTCTCCACTCCTCTTACACAAACCAAACACTGCAATTAAAAAGGGCAGCAGTCTTTCAGACCTAAAGGATTACTTACTTTGAGTAGAGATGCTGTACTGTTGTTTGTTCTGTTGGTTTTTAAAGTAGCACAGAGCTGTCAAGGACTTAAGCAAAGACACCCTTTCCAATGAGTCAGACAAGTGCATTCCCACCCAAGATTCTGAATTCCAGCAGCACAAACCTGCAGCTGGCCAGACCTCCCTCGCACTGCTCCCCTGCCCCAGCCGTGCTCTCCCCACCACCGACTGCACACGCCAAAACCCACCCATGACCCCGAGTTACCACCTCGCTGCCACACCCGGTGCCTGCAACGGCAGAGACAGCAGAGACAGCCGAGGCCGCGCCTCGCCTGCCACGCCAAGGCCGCCGACCCACCGCCCCACAGGCCGGGCCGGGCCTGGCCCGGGCTCCTTCGCACGTCCCCAGGCATCCGCTCCCAGAGACCCCGGGAGCCGAGCCGGGCTGGCACCTCCTCCCCCGGGCACAGCACCGACCCGCGGAAGAGAAGAGGCTTTACCTGCCGATGATCGCAACCTGCGAGGGCTCCATGCCTGCGGGGGCCCAGCACCGGGAGATGCGGGACGAGGAGCGGACACGGCGCCGTTACTGCCACCGCTGCCTTAATACGCGCCCGCGCCCGCCCCCGCCCCACGGCTCCCGCCATGTCACCGCCGCCCTTATTGGCTCCTGCTACGAGCGCTCCCATTGGCTTCGCGCCCCCGGCGGCCTTCGCTTCCCGACGGGGAAAGAGCCCGCCCATGGGCGGTCCCTGCCCCCGGGCCTGTACGGACACACAGAGGCCTCCCCGTCGAGTCCCAGCTCGCCTCCACAGGCCGCGGGTGCACGGCCAGGACACCTCCGCCCCCAGTACCCGCGCTGTCCTCCCTGCCAGCTTCGCGCCCCGGCAGCGCTGCTTTGGCCCCCGTGGAAGGGCCGGCCCTGCGTGCTCACCCTCTGGCTGCACCAAGAGGTAGTGGACGAGGGTGGTCCCCTGCAGGGTGAGGGGCAGGAGGTCAGCCTTTGTCAGGACGGAGGTCCCGCTTTGGGGTGGGACAAGGCCAGGGTTTTACCCTGCCGTTAAAAAGGGCAGACCCCTCTGGCCACTAATCGAAGGTGTTCAGGTACGCCCAGGTGAGTGCCCAATGAAGCTGAAACACCTGTGAGGGTCCAGGCCTTGGGATTCACAGCCGCCTTCAGAGACGCGAAGAACCCGTCACATTTTGTCAAGAGACACTCCTAGAATACAGCAAACCCCATTGCTCTCTATTTTTTGACAAGGGCACAAATGAATTCCAAAGTAAAGTTCAAATTTGAAACTAATCCATACTTTTTCACATTAAACAAGGCCTTATTATTCTTAAAAATACATTCTTCTTGAATTCTGAATTAAAAATTATTTTTAATGTCCTTGGTTTGTATGAGCAAAAGGTTTTCAAAATTGTGCAAAAATGCGACATTACAATGTCAACAGAATTCTTTAAGCTGCTGTACAACAACTTACTGTTCCTGCTGGCATGCTGCATTACTCATTTTTTCTAATTCTGTGTAGTTCCTACTCATCTGCATAGTGCTTAGTAATCATGCTGAATATTCCTGAAAAGAAACAAAAGTTAACATTTTAAATGCTTGTTATCAAAGGTTACTTTAACGTAACTGAGAAATACTTGCAAGTTTTCCTGTGTTTCTGGCTTTCTGAAAAAAATTAAGTTGAAAATGTATGCATTTGTTCCCAGAATAAATGTTTCATAGTTACTGATGAAGTTGAGTGAACCTTTGTTTGTATATAATTTCTCCTAGTTTCCAAGAAAAAAAAAAAAGACCTACATAATCACTTATACATCCATTCCCCTCACTGACACTTTGCTAATTCCAGCCACATTCAACAAGTAGACAGTGTAAGTTCCTAAAGGCTTCACAAAGACCACTCAATGGACAGCAAGTGAAAAACCAAACTAGTATCTCTTTGACTTCCCGCCCATAATACCACCCATATAACCTGAGACCTGCCAGTAGCTGGGAAATGGAGGTAGAGCGTAAGTGGGCCACAAGAAGATATAAAGAAGTGGGACACGAGCACGGAGGAGACCTGGTCGTGCCAGTTCTGCAGCTCACAGCTTGTGTAGGCTGGCATAGAAAGCATTGTTTTATGATTGTTGCAAGTACCAATTGTGTGCCTTTGAAGACTAATTCAAAATGGCATGACTTGGCATGTGTTACAAATACCTTTGTCTAGCCAAAGCATAACTGAAGCAATCAACGTGGACTTATTTTGTGTAGTCAAGCTTTTACTTCAAAGAAAAAAATTAAGTTCCTAGAACATAAAACTAACGCCTCCTGGGCTTTGGAAACATGGTTTTTAGAAAAAGTTCACCATCACACCCATTTGAAAGTACTTACCAGTTATTTTAATATTCTTTGACCTCCTGAGATCTGTATTTATACCTTAAGTTGTCTTAAGTAATAGACTATGAGAGACAAAAGCCATTACAGAAAAATGGATTCAGCAGAATTAAATGCCCACTTTAACTGGAGGTGTTACTAAAGGGGTTTGAGAGGTAATCACAGTTGCGATAATAGTAATTACAGGGCCTTTAAGTTCTGTTGGTGAACAAAACAAGAGGTCTATGGCAATGAAATCTGAACTATATTACTCTAATTCATATATTAGTGACAAAGCCACATAGCTCTGCATTAGTTATTTGATTAGGGTATGACAGCAGCCATATTCCCCACTGTTTTTGGTGACCAGACACACTGGTGAGTCCAAACTGAACAGATCAAAAGTGGTGAAAGAAGTTTGCAAGAAGAAAGGAAAATATAAAGAATTAAATTCTCAGAAGTATAAATCAGGGGAAGAAAATATAATTTTAAAAAAAAGAGCAAACTTTCATTTTTGTGTAATAGTATAAGAATTTTTAGGCCCAGTACTTGCAACCTCCACAAATAAGGGACAGTGATTCTCCTCCCTCTTCTGCAATTCACATGGGAAGGGCAGAAAGTACTCTAAGCCCAATAACATCAAAACCCTATAACCAATAATGTGGTGAAAGGTCCTGGGCTCTATTGGGGAATGAAAAGTAGGGTTTGTACTGGCAGCAGAAGAGGCCCAAGTGGAGCAAATATGCACTCACCAGCATATATATTCTTTCTTCTAAGTCCAACAGCAGTAGGAGCAGCCTTGATTTGTGCTGGGAGCCACAAAGTTGATCCCTCCATGTTTTCAGTCTCTTTCTATTGAGCATGCTCCTCTGCTGCCCCACCTGAGGAGCTAAAATCTGCTACTGGCTGTGGAGAGGAGGTGGGTTTACTGTAGGGGAGGAGCAGAACAGTATAAAAGAGTCATGTAACAAGTAAGGGGAAATAGCAACATTAACTATGAGCAAGGTAGAATATGAAGGAGATGTGAATTCCCCCTTGCAGAAAATAAAGGAATTGCATGCTTCTAAAATAGTGTCCTAGCCTGAGCTTTTGGCATGGGATGAAAACAGAGGCATGGTTCACCTTTGTTAAGTATTATATTGGTTTAATGTATTACTTGCTTACCAGAGCAACCAGAAAGTGCATTTCTTTTCTAATGGACCATGGTATGTTGATACTATGATCCTAATGGTTCAGAAAACATAATGTCTTAAAATAACAGCTTTTATTTAACAACTTTATTCCTATTCTGTAGAGTTCTAATGGTTTGCATACTGTAATTATAACTAGTGATAATATTAAAATTATGCTAAAATTAAAACTATAATTTTAATTATTGTTAGTAGTTTGTACAGTTAATTTAGGTGGTCTTTCACAGTGCAAATGGCCTGATGCAAATACTACCAATATTGCAAAAATGCTGATTCTTAAAGAAGCTATCTGCAGGAATTAAATAGTAGTAAAATACATATTACAAAAGCATGATTCAGCAGAACTAGATGGAATTATATTCTTTAATAGTAAAAACACCTGTTAATAAGATACTTTTCCTGTTGCAAATGTCTTTTAAACACAAACTACAACATATACACTATTTATAACAAATTCTTCCATTATTTTTGTTTGTTTTCAAATTGTATGTAAATTGATTTATTTGCTTTACTAAACACAGGCTATATAGTAAACTGATGTTTAGAGCAGAACTATACTGAATATTTTCCACCTTTAGAACTGTTCTGAAATAGCTCTTTTAAAAACTTTCAATGGAACTCTATAAAATATTTTTACCTAATTTTATCATTAAGAACCTAACACTGAAATCATTCTGATGTTTGTACTTATCACTGCATTGAGTAGAAACTTTATTTTCTAACCTGAATTCTTTTAACAGAATTTGTATATGTTTATGCACACTAACTCAGAGATCACAAATAGAAAGTTGATTTTTAAATCTACAAGAGACAATAGGCTTCTTTAACTTACCGCTTCTATGTTAGGAAACATTAACTGGAAGAACTTTATGTTACAAAGTGCTACAGAGGTGTGTTTTTAACAGCACAGAAATAATGAGATAATACATAAAGATTCTAACACCCATACTGTTCATACACTTAGTAACAGAGGAAAGTTATATGCAATGTGTATCTGTTGATGAGATAAATGAGCCCAGATTATTAAGGCTGTAACATAGCCCTGTCAGCAAAATACTAAATAGCTGAAGTTTGAGTTTTCAAGTATAGGAAGAGCATGATCTGAGTCTTTAATTTTCAAAAATTTTTGTCTTTAAAATAAAATTAGTTACCATTAAGTTCAATTACAATTCAACTCTTAAATTTTCAACTAAAAAAAATGTTTTGAAAGGTTAAGTATTAGAAAGGCTTTAATTTTAAATGCATTTTGTATTTTCTTTACCTCAAATAATTTTTAGAGGTATGCTGACAAGATTCAATAGTTCCCAGAGGAGTTAAATGCAGCTTCACTGTTTTTGGCAATCAAGCTAGCTGAAGGGTCTCCACATGAGAGGAGAAAATTCTGATAACCTGGTCAGTCCAGAAATCAATGCCAGAAAGCTACTTTTTAAAGATTACAATGGGAGAATTACTTTTCGATTCAGATAATTTTCTAAAAACAGCAATTAGTGGCTGATCAGACAAACAGTTAAACTCCAGAGCAAGGGTAAGGTACACACTAACAGTGATCATAACAGACAGTGGCTGGTAACCCCTGAACCTGAGTTAGTAGGTGCTGGAGCAGTTTGAGTCCTTATTGCAATGTTACTGCTGCAAAAAGATACACCATGTATCAAAAGGCAAAGAAATTCGTACTGTTTTAAAAGCATAGCTTCATGGTCTCCTTAATCTGCCATAAATTATCACTGAATTTAATGGATCAGGTACTTGATATCTTGAAAGGTAACTGAAGAAAAACCTGATCAGATCTGCAGTTTGCTTCAGCTGCACAACCATCTAACTCAATGCCTGTCAGAGGACTGATCAGGGGCAGGAATGAACAGAAGGTTGGAAAAGAATGGGACAACTTCATTTAGAGACAGCGCTGGCTTAATCCAATTTTAAATTATCAGGAATTCACAGCATACAACATTGCTTGAACTGTATACTAAATTTACTACTTGGGGTTTTTTTGTCAGCTTCACATTCCAGGTTGCCCTCTGGATTTAGCTAAAACCAGTAAAGACAATTACATCATATCATTTTCTTCCTGTACCATGATCTTCTTAGAAGATGTCTTATAATCACAACCCATGAGTAAGGTCCCGTGTTGCTACAAAGGAGCCTGAGATTTTGGGGGTTTGTGTTAAATCTTCATACATTAAGGTCTGTTTATACTTCACAGCACCAGGAAAAAAAAAACACCAAAACCAAACTGTAGATCGATACAGCTTTTAGAAACATAAATAAAGTCTGTTGAGATTCTCATGTTGTTGTGAGGACATCAGAAGTAGTAGCTGGACTGAGAGGCCTAAAGAGGTGGGCCAGGGAGTGTTCCCAAGTTCCTGGCCCCTGGTGCACGCTCTGGCAGTGTGGGCAATGTGCAGCATTGCCAGGGGCTGGACCAGGCACTGCAGTTGACTGTTGGTGGGCTTAAGATAGCCCATTATAGTGTTAGCTTGTTCTTATTCTCCCAAACAATTCCCAATATGGTCAGGGACCATACAGGCCAGAGACCACTTCCAACAGCTGGTTTGAATGTATACACTCGATTTTGGAGGGTAAGGAAGTTTGATAACATGAACATGGTCAAATTTCAGTGGTGCCTTGACACTGTTTCATTTACAAGATAAATGCACTGCCTCCTTATCACAGTGCCTTCTTTCCACTGCCCTAGGTAGTTGGACTGAAACATCAGAATATGCTGGGCACCAGTATGCCCAGGTCCCTGATATGGACAAGCTGGGTAGCAGAGTTAGGGCTCTTGCCACAGAATGTACCTGCTGCTCAGTTACATATGAGTATGTCTCAGGATAATCAGAAAAATCTAAAAACCATAGGCTCAAATATATATGAGTCACAGGCAGAAAAGGGGGGATAGAAATGTCTATTTCTGGTGCTGAAGTTCATAATTTGTGGCAAGTAACTCACCTGAAAATTTTTCCCAGCTGAAGTCTGTCGTTCTGCAAAATACTTGTATTACAGAAACTTTAGGTATACAGATTCTCATGTCCAAAGGTCTCAAGTCTGAAGTTTCTGTGTGAAAGTGGTTTGTGCATGGAATGTGAACAGGTTAATGCATGAAGTGATAGTGTCTTAATACTTCTTTATGTTATCTTTGTTTCTCTTGTTGGGAGCTGGAGTAAAGACCTTTCACTCATATCCTCTGTGCCTTATCTCTTCAGAAAGGACTTTGAGGCTGAAAGGTGTGAGCAGCAGAAAGCCCTGACATTGCATAATGCTCACAAAGCCTGACCAAAAAAGGGGTGTTCTGACTCTGCATTGTATATTGACTTTGCAGCTTTCTTATGCCATTAGCATAAGGCAGAAGGGGTGGGTTACAGTTGGCCTCGTAAAATATTTTCTCTCTCAAAAATACTGTAGACATGTTCAGAGATTCTTGTTCTATTCTGTTTCCCATTTAGGCATGGGAAACTTTCCCCAGAGCGTAATGATTTGCTGTGGACAAATCAGTTGACACTTGTCAGGGTTTTCAAAATACCAACTAAGAGAAAGTAGTAAAAATGGTAGTAGGAATCACCTTTTTCTAAGACATTAGGGCCTTCCATTTTGTTTTCTTTTAGAGACTATGGCAGATGGGAAGCATTACTAACTTTTTTTATTGAGCCTTTCAGTTTTGAGAGCAGATTTTTCAGCTCAATATTACAAATGGTGTGGCCGAGCTCCCTGTGAGTGGTGACTGATGAGGTCTTTGTCCGGAGGGCTGGCTTCTGCCTGAGAGCCGTGCCTGCTGGTGGAGCCCCACTGTGCTCCAGAGGGCATGGGCCAGCAATAGCCTGGAGCACGAGAAACCTGCTAAAGGCACACATCATGATGAGGTGCTCTTGGGTATGGGACTCAAGCGCAAGGTTCGACAGCTATGCAAGGAGCCATTTACTTTACCACAGTAGATCTGCTTTTCTCTCACAATAGCAAATCTATAGCATAAAGTACCGATTTTCACCATAAAATGACAAGAAGTTGGCTTTACTCTTGGGAGGAGACACTAGGTATGAGGATGGGAGAGATGTCCTAAGGTCCCTTCCAGCCTGAATTATTCTGTGATCCTGTAATCCTAAATTCTCCATTATGGAGAAGTCTAGATTTTTTCCCCCATTCTGAATTTTAAGTGCTATTTAATGTTTCAGAAACACCCATTTATCCTAATAATTTTTCCTTTAAAGTCAGTAAATATTATCCACACACTGCAAACTTTTATTTGGACACACCAAAGCAACGTCTGGTAGACAACAGATTTTGTTTCCATTTATTTTTTCCTTATCCCTTGGACTAAAGGTAGGCAGTCTGATGAGTCTGCCATCCTTCACAGTGGTTTTGTGTTCCTCTTCCAGAAGATGAGGAAAGCATAGAGGAAAACAAAATTTGTTTGTACATCCATCGTATGACACACCTTTTATTCCTTGGTACACAGGCTCCCATCTTGGAAACATGTATAATCTAACTCAGGAAATTAAGCATCCGTTTAAATGTTTGCAGAAAATCCTAGAACAAGCAAAAAGTCATTTAGTTCGCATTTAGCTCTACCTCAGTGATCAGCACTAATCGACTTGAAAAATCTGTCCGGAAGAGTTCAAAGCAGTAGCTTCCCATCTAAAAGATGGTCATGAAAATTTTCGGATTTGTGTTGGTTCCTCCCTGCAGTTACACATTTCGAAGGAGAGAATTTTCTTGCCGTTTAATTTGTGGAAACGAGATGAGGCCGGCTTTCTTTTTTTAACCTCAAGACTAAGCACGCCCAAGCCGATCCTGGCAGGAAGCGGAGGGGCGGCGGGCGAGCTGGCAGGTCTGACACCAAGGAGATGAATTTTGCGGGCAGCACACACCCGCTCGGCGCCCTGCCCCTGCCCCTGCCCCTGCCCCTGCCCCTGCCCCTGCCCCTGCCCCTGCCCCTGCCCCTGCCCCTGCCCCTGCCCCTGCCCCTGCCCCTGCCCCTGCCCGCTCGCTCATCCGCCCTCCTCTTGCGGCGCCATTTGCCGCGTGAACGTCCCCTCCCAGCGGGCGACGCCCACACGGGGGCAGAGGCTTTGGCGGCTGCTCTGCGCATGCGCCGGGTCCGCGCGTAGCCCGGGCACCAGGAGCGCCCCGTCCCGCCCCGCTCCCCTGCCGGCCGGCCGTGGTGCATTATGGGACGGCGTCGGCCCGCGGCCCCCTTAGCAACGCGGCCCCGTTAGCAACGCGGCTCGGGCCGGACTCGGCGGCCTCCGCCGCGCTTGGGGCCGAAGGAGCGGGCGGCGGGCGACTGCAGAGCGCGTGGGTTGGCACCGTCGCGTTGGTTCCCTGAGCTTCTCGCCGACCTGTCTCGCCCTGCCCGGGAGCGCGGCTCCTACGCCACCCTCGAGAAGGCGGAGCCCTCCCGCGGCACATCGCCGCCGCCCCCCCGCTCCGGGCGCTGACTGAGGAAACCCGCAAAAAGGAGCTTTGCGGCTTCGAGCCGCGGTGGCACCGCGTACTGCTTAGAGGAGGCCCCAGCCAAGTGGGAAGCAGCGGGGGGCATCCTGCGGCTGGAGCGGGACCGGCCCTTGGTGGGACGTGCAGCCCTTCGGCCTGGCTAAGGCCGACTCGCTAAAGTGCATGTATTTCATGTTCTAGATGAAATCAAATGTTATCTTCTTAAGATTTTTATGAAAACAGGTAGCGGGGCAAAGAGAGACCTCCTTAGTGTCCTCAGTGAGGGAAAGACCACTGGTTGAATGCAGCCATATTAGACACTAAAGTATTTGTGAAGAACGACATTGGAACCCAGGCTTCTTTAAATCTAGTTTTTAAAAACTGCTTGAATTGAAATGGCAAAATTATATGAAGAATGTTGTGTATAGAGAATAGCTGTGGCTGTGTTGATATAAGGAAGATTTGAAGTTAGAAGAGGTATCTTTCATTGGACTGATTGCTATTGTTTGCCCTAATTAAAAAAGGCAAACTTTAGAATATGAGAGAATTATCTTAAATCTGAATTACCTGAGAATGTAAAGATACCATTCTAAAAGTAATACAGTTAAGATCATTTAGTTTTAATGATAAATATCTTTGAAACTATTTTCATGACAGTGGTATAAATACCTAAAAAATCTAATTCTATGAAATGGTGCCATTTAATAGGTGAACCCTAGTTTTTATGACTAATCATAGCTTATTTTTCATTTCAAAGGCAGCAATTAAAAACTAAAATGAAATTGGAGCTCTTTTGAACTTGTAAACCTTACTACTATTTATATTTTACATTTTTAAAGATACACATAAAACCACTGAGATAATACTTGTTAAATGTTAAATGTTTCACAGAAAAATGATGCAAAATGTGCATCTGGCTCCTGAGGTTGATGAAGATGATCTTTATTCTGGCTACAATGATTATAATCCCACATTTGACACAGAGGTAAAAATATTTGCTGTTTCCTACCTTTCCCATATATAGGATTTTAACTTCTAAGTACAAGATAAGAACGTGTGGGTACAGTAATGCACAAGTGTACTACTGCTTTGAAGTGAAATTTTATTTATTTAGCAGGATAAAGTTTCACCAGGATCTTTTTGAATAGTTATTTTTTGGATAGTTTTCTATCCAAACAAAATATTCCAACAAAATATTTACGTGCATGTCATGGCAGATCTAATATGTTTTAATGGTTAGAATTTATGAAGTATAAAATCCTAGTTATTTGAAGGCCATATTCACATTCAGGTACAGTCAATGTGGTGTTTCTCAGACAGTGTGCAGCAGCAAGTTTTCTGACAAAGGCTACTTACTGGTCAATAGCTCATTGATCTCTCACATTGGTGCAGCAGAAGGAGGTAACAGTAGTGTGGAGTCTTGCAGGTCTCTGTGCAGTCGGTAGCCCATCTGGGATGACTTAGGTAACCCTGCAGACCACTTTTTGGTAACTGCTGGTGTAGTGGCATTAGAACAACAGTGGGGTCATGAGGTCCAAACCCACTACCCTGCTCAAAGCAAGACTTGGCATCTTGGCATGGGAGTTGTAGCGTGACCTCAGAGACATGAGATATCTTAATGTATTGGTGTGACGGGCATTAATGTTAAAATTTAGAAATAGTGCTAGTAGTAAGCTTCTGGACAAAAATAAAATTTCATGTTATATTTTATCACTAAAGCTCTGCTTCCTCACTGTGTTTTTATTTTTCAGGGAATAACGAGTTTTTACATTTCCTAATCTAAAATACCAAAATAGATAGACCAAATACAATCATTGTTTATTGTCAGTAAAACATCTCATTCAGTTATCTTCAAGTCAAGTATTTTGGAAGAAGAGTTGTTTTTTTACCTATCTGCTTTCAGTAATCATGAGGTTCTGGAATTGTGCCTTTGGGTGTTGTGGTTTTAAAAGGGTTGATATTTTTATTTTATCTTTTCTAGGATTTAGAAAATGATGTAGCTTTTCAACAGGCAGCAAGAACAAGTCATGGTAGAAGACCCCCTGTAAGTACCTTTTAAAATACCTTGCAATAGTGTAGACCTCCTGTAGAGCCTAGGTCCGATTTTGGCACTGGTACAAACCTATCTTTGGAATTTCTTCTCTTTTTTTGTCTACTACTGATATGAAGATACAGACTTAAGTTATTGATATGAAAAATAAGTAAAAAATTAGCAGAGCAGGAGTTCCATTAAATTTTGGAGTTGAGCTAGACCAAACAAGGAACTTCAGCTGGAAATGTGTATTCTTGTTAAAATGAGATAAAACCGTGTTAAAGAGCAAAATGATATATTCTGAAAGGACTGTGTTTAATATTCTACACATAGAATTACTTGCTCTGACATATAGGTTGAAATACATGCTAGAGAGTGGGATTTAGAAAACTTTTATTGTTCTGATCATTTTTTCTCCATATGCATATATTTTACATGAATTTTCTTACTTTCATTTAGCTGTGACTTAATCCTGTATTGTTTTTCAAAACTAAATATAAAGTTGGCACCCGCACTTTAGAAGTGCATACTATATGTCTAAGGAAGTGTTGGAGCGGCCTAATTAATATTACTTCTTTGCCAGAATAATCTAATTCTACAATAAGAATTCTTTCTATAAGAATTGAAGCATTATTTCTATGAATTCACTATAGAAACTATATAGAAAGACTGATAATGAAAACGCATGGTTGTTAATGGGTGGTGTGTGTGTGTGTTTTGGGTTTTTTTTTCCACCAAGGTGACAGCCAAAATTCCTGGTACATCAGCTTCAAGACCTTTAGCTACTGGATTTGGGGTATGTTTTTTTTCTGTTGTATTCTTAATGAAAATGAGGTATTTGCCAAAAAATAAATTTACTGTTTAATCCCTTGCACAAAGTGAGCTCTTTTTAACAAAGTATTTCCTTCCAGTGAACTACATGTATTAATTTTAATTAATTCCCAACTCTGCACTTGGTCAAAGCATGGTTACCTTTTTTTTTTTCTTTCCTCTCACAAACCATGTTACAAATCAACTTCCGTATTGCATAAGGCAGTAGATTCCAAGGTATTAACCTGATTTTCTTGCAGGAGGAACTGGATGGGTTGTTATTTGGTCTTGGAAGAGTTTTCTGAAAGTTAAGATGAAATTAAGTCATAAAAAATACAGGCTTTCAAATCGCCTCTAGATTAATCAGAAAAAGTTGGTTATATTCCCTGGTATACTTAACCCATTGTAACTCTTAAATAGCTAACACTTTAACCTGGTTTTCTATGGAAACAGACGTTATGCACTAGTGATCCATCCAGTGTCGCCTTATCCCAATAAATTTTCAATCTGTTAGTCTGTCTCAGTCAGATTTGAAAAGACATTGCTCTTAGACATAAAGTTCCTGTAAATTTTATGACAAATAAAGAAGGGAGATCACATTGCTTTGGATCTCTTAAGCAAGTTAGCTGGGTAATAGTTTCAAGAACACCTACATTCTATTATAAATCATTGAAATGGAACCTTTGCTCTGAACCCTCTGTTACCTGCTCTGGATATATTCCTTTTGAGACTGCTTTTCCTTAGCAGTTGTATTTGCAGATGTTTAGTGTAGTGCCATACTGTGATAGGAAAAGCTGTCCTGTTAAAGGAGTGCCCAAAAAGGCACTTCCTAAGGATAATGAAGACTGAAATCTTTATCTGCATTAGTAGAGCTAGAAACCTACAAAACATTGTCCAGGCCACAGTACTACCTGTTTCTGCAGATTTGCTTCTCCTACACTACAGTCCTTGTTAATGTAGATTCGGCCTTAGCAGAAAAAACAAAAAACAGTCATAATGTGCGATGGATAGTGGGTAAAATAGTAAAACATAGGCCTCTCAGTAGGAATTAGGGGAATACTTTTTCATGGCCTGAAACCCTTTATCTTTGTCTGCTTGTATTGTATATTTGTAGCAACATTTAGCACTGACTACTAAATATTTCACATGTATTTCTTTACATTTTTGACACTACTACAGAAGGACAGTATGCCGCATATCAGCTAATGAAAAAGATACCCATCAGCAATTTCAAAGTGTATTTACTGTAAAATCTGCCTCTATATTAATCTTTTATCAGCTGTACTCAGGATGTTGGTGAAGTATTTTGTGGAAATTACTTGTTCAATTTAAAGGTAGTAATTTCAATAATTTAATAATGGAAAGTACTACTGCCTCAGACAAATTTCTGTGTAATTTTTTTAAAGGTCTGACAAATATCCAAATACATAAAAAAACAATATGGTGAATTTGTGCTAACTGAAGTGTTCAACATCTTTAAGTCTGCCAGGCACTGGCAGTATATTGCATATGAATAACATAAATGGGAATTTGCTATGAACTTATGTGAGAGATCAACTCTTAAAACTCAGTGTTGAGAAGAGTGCATAGCTCATAACTCAGTGCATAGCCTTTACAGGCTTCTAATGCTTTGTGAATGCTAGTTTCAAACAACTTATTTACTTTTGTAGTCAAAGGCATCTTTAACTTCATCTATGGGAAGACCAATGACAGGAGCTATACAGGTAAAAGTTTCAATCTTTACATTTTATATTGATTTGGAACAGTGAAGTTTTCTGATAAATGTTTGGGTTTGATAGAATTATGTAAAAGTTCACTGAAATAATACAAATTATTACACTGTTTTAATTTGTCCTTTTTTGAAAATACTACTGTCAGAAAACATGAGGATTGTGATGAGTATTTTAATGGAGGACAGGGTTGGAAGCAATACCAGTGTAGTGCTTTTTAACACTTACTGACATGCAATGAACATTTTTTCATTGAAATAGGAGAGAGGTAGATTCTGGTTTTCATGTTTTTCTTATGTATTTATACTCTAATAAGAATCAGCTGCAATTTGCCAATGACTTTCCCACCACCACCCTTCAGTATATTGACTTAATGTAAAATATATCTATAGCTACTATATTCTGTGTCAGCCCAGGTAGGAAACAGGAATTACCAGGGAGCATCAAGAGTAGGCCTACTCCCTAAGGGAAGTCAAGCCAGGAACCTAGACAGAAATCACATAGCCAGCAGTGCAGGGGCCCCTCCAGCAAGGACGCAGTCACACAATACCTGAGCAAGGCAAGTAGGATACACCCAGAAATGGTGGCCACGCCCAACCAAAAGTCCAGAACATAAGGCAATATCATGGTGATAATGCAGGTCTGAGGTCAAGACAAAAGTCAGTGCACAGGCCAGGGTTAGGACCAACGATTACTGGCCAAGTCCATGGTGACAAGGCAAGGCTAAGCTCAATCCAGGAGGTCAGTCCACAGGTTGAAATATGGATCATGGGACTCTGGCCAGGCATAGCTGTGACTGATGTCCAAACCAGTAGTCCTCCAACAAAGCTCAGGCTGAGGGACCATGACTGAGCTTAAATAAAGCTCCTGGATCCATGGATAGGGTGTGTGGCTGGAGGCCCCAGGTGAGTCTGGCCAAGGCCATTAAGATTTATTAGTGCACTCAGTGTCCCGACAGGAAAGTTTAATAAGCTGGCATGGGGTGGGATCAGACATTCATGTGTTGGGAGGCATTGTCTGGTAATAAGTTACAGATAGAAAAAAAATGTAGTTTGTTTGTGCCTCTCTTGGTTTAGATAAAGTAAAATATTCTGATCCATAATATCACAGGATTCTCTTTATTGTCAATAAAAATTAAAAAAGCAACTGAATTCTGAAACAGTGTGACAGTAAGCTATTACAGATCTCAAGACCAGCAATTCTTGAGAATCTTCTAAAATATGTTTGAAATTAAGTATTCTGAATACATACAAAATTTACACAAAGTAACAACTGTTCCTTTGTGTCAGTTACAGTTTCCTGGTAGTGTTTGCTCCTCTAATTTGTAGACAATTATCATAGAATCCTAGAATACCAGGTTGGAAGGGACCTGAAGGTTCATCTGGTCCAACCTTTCTTGGCAAAAGCACAGTCTAGACAAGATGGCCCAGCACCCTGTCCTCTCCAGATGAATGTTGGGGAACCCACCACTTCCCTGGGGAGGATATTCCAATGGCTGATTGTTCTCATTGTGAAAAATTTTCCTCTTGTGTCCAATCAGAATTTCCCCAGGGTTAACTTGTACTCATTACCTCTCATCTTTTCCATGGGACTCCTTGTAAAAGGAGAGTCTCCATCTTCTTTGTAGTCACCCTTTAAATACTGCAACACGGTGATAAGGTCTCCCTTAAGCCTTCTTTTCTCAAGTCTGAACAAACCCATATTATATGATACATAATACTTGAGAAATAAGAACATTTTAAAAAATACTCAGTTTACTGAGGTGGTAACAACTGATTTTTGTATTTAAAGGTTTTGTAATACATAACTGATGTCTGTACAGTCCACAATCTATTTTTTAGGAAGATTATTTTAATATGTTTTTCTTTTTATTTAAGGATGGGGTTGCTCGACCAATGACAGCAGTGCATGCTGCAGGTTACACTAAGGCAGCTGTGAGAGGTACGATTTGTAGAAATCACCAGCTGCCAGAGGGAGATATTATTTTACAGTTTTCAGTACTCTGATAATCTTGCAGGTTCTTCATTTGATCCTCTTGGCCAAGCAAGAGGTCCTGCTCCACCACTGGAAATGAAAAATTCAGACAGGTTTGTTCAGTTTTGCATTAAATTATTTCAGAGCATTAATAGCAACAAAAACCCAACGATGGGTAGAGTTTAAAAACATCCAGGCAGTTATGGAACATTGAGGGGCCAAACTCTTTGTGGAATAATGCCACAAATATTTATGCATATGGTTAGCTGTCTCGCCAGAGCAGTTGCACTAACTTTCAGGAATGTCTGATTTCAGCTACTTCTGATTCTGACTGTAGCTTAGCAGCCTGGACATAGTTGTTGCCATCACACAAATGCTGTGATACTTATATAGAATTGTGGAGGATTATGGAAGAGTGTGTGGCAGGCAAGAAACACTATGATACATGCAGCTCTCTGGAAAGAACTTGATGGAATTTTGCCTGCTGTTTTACCCTGTTCACTCTGACCTTAGCACTGTTGTGAAAGTTTTGCAGGTGTGAATGTTGGGGAGTTCACTAAGAACAAGTCATTGAGCTTTTCAATACAGAAGTTGTATTCCTCAAATATAGCTATATAGGAATAGAGAATCCTACTGAAATGTCTGGTTATTTAACTGAAGAAAAAATTTAGATGAATGACAACTGTTTATTAAAATCTGTATTTGCAAGCTATATTTTACAGTTTTCTATGCAAATAATGGTTCAATTAATTGCTCTTAATACAAGATTTCATTTCACTAGGTGTTTGATTTGAAAGTTTTACCAGCTCATCTCTTTGTTCTTTCATTACTTCTGAACAAATTGGATCCATGAAATTTGCATGTCTGTCTGGTTCTCACAAGAGGATTTATGTTTTCTTAGGTGTCCCTTCTCAAATTAAATGTGTGAATGTGGTGTCTTTGGAGGATCTTCTCTGAGCATTATATTTTCTGTGATGGGAAGACCGGTTAGTTGTGACATGTGATACATCACTGTGTTGTTTTACTGAGACTATCCTGTGTAGAATCTTGGTGTTTGCAGTTACGTTACTAGTGTTAATCCTTTTATTGTTATTTTTATTTTAGTTCAGAAGAGAAGATTAGGCAGTTGGAAAAAAAAGTGAACGAACTGGTTGAAGAAAGCTGCATTGCCAATAGCTGTGGAGACTTGAAATTGGTAATTTCTTTGGATTTCGTTTCACTTTTGCTATTATGTGAAGAACAATTTATATAGATAGATGTTTCACACTGACTTGGGTTCAAACATTTCAAATTATTAAAATCATCTTAATTCTAACTTTGCTATGACTCTTGTAATCCAGTGATACCTTGTATTGCCAAAAAAAAAAGGATAGGAGCTGTATTTATTGTGTATATATTTGTTAAGATTTCAGTGTTATAAAAACTCTCTTTCCCGTATCTCCATTGGCCTCTTCACATGGGTCTGATCAGTTAGTCATACTGGCAGAAACTTGCCCAGTCTAACCTATGGACTCTCTGGGAGCAGGTGACCCTTCTTCAATACCAGGCTTGTAACTGGCATCTTTGCAGTGTTTGGTCCTCAGATGCGTAACAATCTTGTCTGAGTGACATTCTGTTTCCTTGATGTTGCTTGGGCTTTTTGGATAATGTAATTTTCATTCAGGACTGGTGCTCAGCACAGGGTCAGTCTCACTTAAGCCACCTCCACAGTACCCTTCCATGTCAGGGCTGTTTGGTGCTACAGCATACAGTAGACACTGTATTGCTTTTATTGCACCATAAGGGAGTCAGCATCAAGATGAGCTATTTCATCTTCTTTCAGTCCTTCAGACAAGGGGACCTTCCAAACTAAGCAAACCCTGAAGTGCAAACACCATTAGCCTTGGGTTCCAGTGTGTCAAAACAGCCTCTACTCTTCCTTCTTAGGACCAGGCTTATGTTTTATTCCATGTGCTTTGGACTGTCCAGCTCTAGCTCCTAAACTACTGAGGCAGAGCAGGCTCAACTGTTAGAATTAATGAGATATATGCAGTTCTTAGGGATGTAGACTTCCTTTCTGCTCACCCATTGCCCTCTGAAGTTGATGGCATCTGATCCATATGGGGGAAAAATTAACTAGAGCTATGAGAGATGATGTTACTTGCTCAGTCATCTGAGCTGCAAAATTTTTTAGTCTAAGAGTGTATTCTGAGGAGGTATTGTTAGAGTACAAGAATGGGTAAAGCATCTTTCCTGATCTGCTTGATACTGTCCGATACAGATCCTAGGCTAGATGGCCTTTGGTTTGATGAAATTCTTATGTTTTGGAGACGAAGAGCTCCAAAATTCATTACAAAGATTGTGAATGATCTGAGCCTTGCTATAAATTGGAAAAATCGCACTGTTTATGCACTGTACACAATGTCTGTATCTGTGAATCAATCAATAGGTTTGTAAATTGTTAGCATGGTTACTGGCACAGTTTTGGCCCAGGCTAACTAGCATTTTTCTAAACAGTTCCTAGATATGGTTGAAGGTTACTATGGATAAGGAACTATTTCCAATAGGCAGTTTGAATGTATTTGGTCTGTTGTAGAGGGTACTAGAGCAATGTCATGCTAGTTACTAGTAGCTAAGTAATAGGCCTAGTCCATTTGATGTATACCTAGTATAGATGTAATTAGTGAGTTCAAGCTGTTTGGACAAGTTAGCACTTTTAATAGATGTTGTCTTCTTGTCTGACACAAAGGAATATTTTTCTATCCGCACTCTGATTCAGACAATTTCAAATATCTCTTTAGGTCTTGTGAAACATGGTGGGTACAGCATCATTTAATCTTACCTCAGCTGTTTTAATGTACAGGTAGTCTTAGCTGCAGTTTGGATCTGTTAGGAAGCCTGCAGTCCATCTTTTGGTAGATCATCTTTGTTCGGAAGTCTTTGTCTTTGCACTGAGATCTAGAATTCATTCAGCTCTCAGGAGCCATGCTGGACCCAGTGACAGTGAGGGCTTTCTTATCTTGAAGGGACTTTATATTGTCCAGCGCTCTCCACAGTGAAGGCCTCCTTAGCTCTTTTATGCAAGGTGATATTGTGTGCCTTTGTGATGCTTCTTATCAGACTACATATATGTTATCCTTATGATCTTATCTGTATTTGGTGGATTTCTTAAGTAGTAATACTTTATTTGCATGTTTCAGGCCTCCCGTAGGTGAGGTATTCCATGTTACAGTGGCAGGATCTGCCTTTTGTAGAGAAATATACAGTGTTTCATTAAGTACATCCATTATTAATTATTATTAATTCATCCAGTAATAATACCTTATTTGAGGTTTTCTCATCTCTTTAAGACAGCAGTTTACCTTTGGAACTAATACAGCAAAAATGTACTTGTCAATGATTTTGTGACTATTTTCAAATACAGAATAGGACATTTACCCTATTAGACTATGACTGTTGTCTTAGGTCTGTCTTTCAGAATGGGTAACATCCCATGTCTTTTTGCTTACTACAAAGACACATTGTATCGCTTTTGAGGAAAAAAGGTGTCCCAGCTCTCTGAATGCATTCTTGTTTCTCTGATCAAAAGGCCTGGTCTGTGCCTTTCTTCAGTTTGTGCAGCAACTCCAGTGATCCTGACCAAATTAAGACAAGATTGAACATCGATCATCTTGAATGTGATAGGTCAGCCTAGGCAATTCTGCTATCAGGATGATACTGTACTGTGTGAGGACTGCCTTTATGCTTGCGCCTACTAGGACAACCGCCTGGAATCCTGGTCTGCCTCTCCTTTCCAGTGATACATGGATTATCTGTTAAACTAATAGCCCGATAGCTCCTTTGGAGAGAGGGATTTCACTTAGCATATCTTTGCCTAGTGGTCCACGGTGTAGGGGGTTTACTTCCTTGGGGAGTTAACAAGAAGGCTTCTAATAGTGACACTCTAAGTCCCAAAGTGGGACTGTCTGGTGTTCAGACTGGATGAGTCCACCCTTCAAGCCAATAGATCTTCTTATGTTGCACTTCTGTAATAAAACATGTTTTATTGCGGCTAATAGCTTCTGATAGAGAGTATGAAAGAAGTCTATCCATTTATTGTGTTCATTTAGGATAAGTATCTTTACAGACCTATCCTAATTTATTTCTGATATAATGTTTGAATTTCATCTTCACTAGGAAATAAGCCAACCTGTTTTGTTAATTTTTCTTGAGCCTCATGCATGTATGGCCAAGAATGTTCTTTGTTGCTTGATGTCAAAGGATTGTTTCTTATGTAGATTATACCAGACCATTCTGAGGGTCCTGTAGGATGTTTGTGTTAGTTTCTGACAAGTCCAGCAGAATACACTATGAGGAGAGATTGAGGGAGCTGGGACTGTTCAGTTTGAGGAAGAGAAGGCTGAGGGAAGACCTCATCGCTCTCTGCAACTACCTGAAAGGACATTGCAGAGAGGTTGGTGCTGGTCTCTTCTCACAGGTGATTAGTGACAGAACAAGGGGGAACAGCTTTAAACTCCAACAGGGGAGGTTTAGACTGGACATTAGGAAAAAGTTTTTCACAGAAAGAGTGGTTAGACAGTGGAATAGGCTGCCCAGGGAGGTGGTGGAGTCACCATCCCTGGATGTGCTTAAGGGTCGTTTAGATGAGATGCTGGGGGATATGGTGTAGGGGAGAACTTTGCAGAGTAGGGCTGATGGTTGGAGTCGATGATCTGGTCTTTTCCAACCTGAATGATTCTGTGATTCTATCTGTTTTCCTACAGAAGTCATCAAAGTTGCCAACTCGTTATCTATAAAACAGCCAAGTTGGATTTGCCTTCTATCATAAGGACTAAGAATCAAGCTATATCTTGAGAAGTACTTCCTTCACCACTAGGTGCCAAATAGCTATCTTGAGTGCTAGCCATTATTTGTTTAATCATTGCACCCTTGCAGAGGCAAACAGACTGCTAAGGGCACTTGTAGACCTGTAGCATTACTTGTAGGAAGGGTCTTGACACCAATCTGCAGAGGATTATCATTGGATAAAACAATAATTTTGGTATTATTCAAATTGCAAATGTACATGTGAAATACCACTTCTGGATTGATAAAAAAGGGAAGCAATTTACCAGCATCCATAGTTAGTCAAGGTGTATGTACAGCATACATTTGCGTAGCATGCTTGTTTACTTCCTGCCTTCACTTTCTTCTTTCCAACACCTTCCTGTACTGGGATTCTGCAACTAAGGAAACATGCCAAGCCTAAATGCTCCCTCTCTTTTTCCTTCCCCCCCACCCCCCAGCCTAAGCCTTTGTGTGCACATTCTATGGTTCATACAAGTAGAATAATCTAGGGATTATGGCATATATGTGTGTGACTATAAAATTATACAGCTAGAGCAGACTTAGACAACTATATGTCTGCTTATTGCTAATGAAAAACTTTCTGTGGGTTATATTGCTGCTTTTCAGGTATTGGGTACAGTCTGTGCATCTAAAAAAAATGGACATCATTGTTTTGAATGTATTTTTGTCGCCTTGGGTTAGTAAGATTCAAGGCATTGCTAAATTCTAGTATTTTATTTAAGGCTCTGGAAAAAGCAAAAGAGGCTGGAAGAAAGGAAAGAATGTTGGTGAGACAACGTGAACAAATTGCTACTCCAGAAAACATCAACTTAGACCTCACTTACTCAGTAAGTGTTTAGAAATCTTCAGTGAGTGAAAGGTGTTGGTAAAAAAACTTCCTAAAGAGACATTTCAGTGTTTGCTGAGTGTGTGTGTATTGTAATGCTCCTCGCAGTGTATCAGATCAGATACGGTCTATGTTTGGGGGCAGGGGAAGTTTATGAAGAATGACTCCTTGAAGTTAAAAACTTAACATTGGATTGCAAAGATCCATTTATATCAAGTCTATTCCCTTGAGTATTCCTATCTCGAGTACCAGAGAAACCACATAGTCAACATTAAGTGACGAGGGATGCCCATGAACATCTATTCCAGCTATCTACTCACATGCAAATCATGTATATCAAAATATAACAGATGTAAACCCTGTACTTCAAAAATAAACAGTCTAGAAAATGTAACATGCCAAGAGAAAAAAACAGGAGAAATCAGACACTGCCTTTAACTTGAACCATAAAGTGACAGAGAATGTATTATATGAAATAGCATATATTAATATTTGTAAATCCTGAATCTTAAAGCTGGTATCTAGGTTTACATTCTGGTTTTCAAATTAATAGTAGACTTTTTTAAAAAAAGGATACAACATACATAAACGTACTTAGGGGGAATTTTAAAATTGTACTCCAGTTAGTGCTGTAGCGAAAATTATTAACAATGAATACATTGAATTAGGCAGACATAGTAATTTATTTTACAGCGAACGTCAGAGTAAAACTGGGGAAAAAATGTGGAGGTATTTTACCTAACACCAACAGAACTTCTGTTTTGAAACAGCAGTTTGGAAAAATTCTCTCTTTGTAAACTGAGTGACCACAGGTAGTAGGACTGTTTCCCACATGTTGGGAGTCATAAATTACACACAGGTTCTGAGAATTACCTTGTATGAATGATTTTTAATACCCTTGCATTATAACATTGTGTTTACTTAGGTCTAAGGCCCACTTAGCATGAATTTTAATGGTAGTTATTTAAGTACAAAAATAAAAGAATTACCTAAAATAAGTAGATTTGAAACTTGTCTTCTCTATGTCAATGTACAAGAATAAAGGAGCTTTAAAGATGGGAAGCTTAAAACTGGTAGAAGTTTATTACTGTTGAGAGAGCTACGTATTTTCTTGTATCTGTAATTCCATTTTTCTATAGGTTCTTTTCAATCTGGCCAGTCAGTATGCTGCTAATGAAATGTATGCTGAAGCACTGAATACATACCAAGTTATAGTGAAGAATAAGATGTTCAGCAATGGAGGTAGGTTATATTTCAAAGTGGATTAAAATTGGTAGTCAGGCATTCAAAACGAAGACTTCATCTGCATGGTGTTGACTCACAGAGATCTCAGCCCTCATGTCTGTCAGTCAGAATGGATAATAGATACTCACAATCTCTGACTTGGTATAACTTAACATGGTTTGGCTCTCCAATTCATGAAGTCTTTTCTTCCCATAAGCCAAATATATATTTTTTTCATGCCACACACACTGTGTTGTCTAATACTAACTTTTTCTCTTTCGACTCAGCTTTCCCCTACTGAAAGCTGCTTTTAGTGTTTTGTACATCTTTGAGACTCCTACAGTGCACTTTTCTTAGAGATGCTTATTTGCAGCTGTCTTCCTGGAGACCACTGTGAATAATCTTTACCTCATCCCTCAATTCACAATCAAAATACATCTAGTTCTTTTCTAGGTTTCATTACTACTTCATCTCCTTCTGGGTGAAAATTCATAGAAGGCTGTTCTGTACAGTGCTTCCTTAAAGGACACTGGTACCCTGTAATGACATTTGTTAAGAAGTTGTTCTACTCTGTCACTTTGAAACAATTTTAAAACACTGTAACTATGCTTTAAAAAGCTGTAATTCCTTGACTTCTTTCATTAGGTAGACTGAAGGTGAATATGGGAAATATATATTTAAAACAACGAAACTATTCCAAAGCTATCAAATTCTACCGTATGGCTCTAGACCAGATTCCTAGTGTCCACAAAGAGATGAGGTGAGTTTCTATTAGTAGACATAGTTCTGAAATACCAGTTTTGGATACAGTATGATTTAATAGTTAAAACGTAACCTAATCCTGATTTCTTTACTTAGGATTAAAATAATGCAAAATATTGGAGTTGCATTTATTAAAACTGGCCAATATGTTGATGCCATTTCTTCATTTGAACATATAATGAGCACGTCCCCAAACCTGAAGGCAGGCTTCAACTTGATCCTATGTTATTTTGCTATTGGAAATGGTGAGCAAATGAAAAAAGCCTTCCAAAAATTGATTGCAGTTCCCTTGGAAGTGGATTATGATGACAAATACATTTCACCAAATGTAAGTTTGAACAAAATAAACTGTGTCTTTATATGGTAAATCAGGAGAAAGGGGGAGAGACATTCAACATTTGGACTGTACTGAATTGATGTGTATTTATGTGTCTAAAATAAGTGGTTATTTTACCAGCATGTACTTAATGTGGCAGTACTGCTCAGAGGTGTAAAATGAGAACATTCAAATCCTTTTTTCCTCAAAAGATATGATGTACATAAAATCCACACTGCATGATTGTCTTCATAACGGTTTTATTGAAATTATCTGGGCTGACTTACATGGCTCAGTTACTGTTTTACCACCTTTATTTACATAAAATTTTAATAAAATATTTATAAGCTAAAATAAAGGGAGAAGAGCAATGAGTTATCTCAAATGTGTGCTAATAAAACTTCTAATACTGTAATGTTATTGTACAGAAGAAAATTTAGTAAAGTTTACATATACTTAGTTTATTACACTTTGTTGGAAACTGGACTTCCTTTGTATCATGAAACAGGCAGCTCATGATGTTAAAGACAGGATAAAGTGATTAATAGGTTTAGGGTCCCTCTTAGAAACGTCCTCTATAGAAAGATCAAGGCAAGCCCTTTATATTCTCTTAGCAATCTCTTTGTCAGTGATGCAAAGCTTCCTTTTTCAGTCCTAAAGATCAAAGATATAATTAGTCTTCCAAGTATTTGCAGCTTAAGAGTAGCTGTTACTTCCTCCTGTCATAGCATAAGCAAATAAAATTTAATATATGAAGCATATATATTTATTGATAGATATGTATATAATTTCTTTTATATCTTTTCATCTATAATTGAGATATATCTATCTATCTATCTAATTTCTCATATAAGGAATTAAGTAGGGGTCATTAAATGAATTAATTGAAGGCTATGTAAGATCATTCACTGGAAGAAAGGCTTTAGACTGTAGAAGTTCTTTCTAAGTATAGGCAAGCTATAGCTTTAACAGACATTTCAAGTTCTGTATTTTTGTTATGAAGAGGTTAGAGAAAAGATCACAAGTTTCCTTCTAGTCTTTATTTTGTATAAATTTATGATCTGTCCCCAATAAATGAGGAAGGGGTGGCTACCCAGCATACTTGCATTAGTTCTTTTAGAACTAACAGAGATGTGTGATAGAAACTGCAAAGATGGATCATGTGAGTTCTTGTAATGAGAAGGTAGCACAAGCCCTCATCTGCTGAATACCGCTGCAGTTCAGCAAATGCTTAAGCATGCTTTTATTTTTAAGCATGTGAGTATTCTCACTGTGATTTGCAGCCTTCCCAGTCTGATACACATGACATTAACTATACCTATTAACAACACTAATGTGAGCTATGACCACATACACAAGCAGAAAACCAGGATTAAAGTAGTTGTAACACCAAATTCAAATTTTGTGGTTGGAAAAGTACTTGAAACTGAAGCTAGCTTTTTGAAACATGAAAAGTAAATAACTGACTTTATTGACTATGTAATTTGCATCAGTTTATGTTTACAGTCATATTGTCTGTAAAATAATTAAAATGTATGTATACTGTCATAATTTGCAGTTGTTTTGTCCCCGTCCAGGATGATCCACATACAAATCTACTGATTGAAGCCATTAAAAACGACAGCTTAAGACAAATAGAACGTGAGAGGTAATGGTGGAGTCTATTCCGTCTTGACTGTGGTGCCATGGATTTTAGCTCCTGAAAGCATTGTCTGTCTTCTCACATGTCCACAGCTCTTGTTATAAAAGTGTCCTCATAATTCTTAGGAAAGACATGCTTGGAAGAACCGTTTGGATCACTCAGTTTAGTGTACTGCACTGAATTAGAATATCTACCCCAGATATATCTACCAGATATCTACCCCAGCTATAGGTTACACTGCTTAAAACTTGCAGCATTGTTTTTTTTAAAAAATAGAACTACAGTGTGCAGTGAAAGAAAAACAGAAAAAAATGAGAGCTTAATCAAGATATAGGGCAGTAGCGGTAGCAGGGGACTGTTTAGATTGAATTCTGAAGCAAGAACAAGATTTGATTATTTTTTTCTAGACATGTTTTTGAAATGGTGACATATGCCTGTGTATTGTTTTTTTTTCCCTTAGGAAATCCATGGCAGAGGAATACATCATGACAGCTGCTAAACTCATTGCACCAGTAATTGAGACATCTTTTGCAGTGGGCTATGACTGGTAAGAGTCAAGCAGGGCTTATTTTTGTCTAAACTATATGCCAATCCTTTTTGCTGGTAATGAAACCAGATTCACAAACATAAACAGCCTGGGAAACCTCGTTTGCTGCAAATCTCAAACGTAGTGGCCAGGCTATTTTCGGTTTGCCTCCATAATGCTGTGGAGAAGAACAAAACAAAGCATTAGAGTCTATTCTATGTTAAAAATTAATTTCATTTATCACTGAAACTCAACTGCTGATTACACATTTTGAACTGTTCTGTAATAGCACAAAAAGAGCTCCTTAAAATTCAATTGAATTTGAAAATTTAAGAGTTTTTAAAAGTCATGATAGACAAATGCTATACAGAAGGCAATGATCACTACTTTTTACTGTAAGTTTGAAGATAGCATAATGAAGACTTGGGGTGTCTAAGAAGTTTTCATTACTCCATAGAGTCATGATATAAAACACTGGAATCTAAATATTATTAGAAAGGTTTATTTGCATTTCGTTTATAAACTTAATAAATATAGACTTAATCTACTGTTTCTTAAATGTTTATGCAAGTGTATACAGTGATAGGCTGCTGCTACAGTTTACCATTTTGACTTTTTTATCCACTCTATTCTTCAGTTTACAGCTTAACTTTTTGCTTTCTGTGGTATTTTCTACAGCAGAATACTCTTCTCTTTAAAACAAAATAAAATAGACACACTTCCCATAAGGACAGTATAAAAATAATTAGCATAACTTTTCAAGATTTTTAACAAGATATTTTTAACTAGTTTTCATTTTTTTTATTATAAGGACTTTGATATTTTCAGTATTTTTAATAACGTTATTGGAAAATAACATGTACACAAACAAATATTGTGTATCTGCAGCCACAACATTGCTAACAGATATGTTCAGTGTTTGGGAAGTGAAGGAAGTCTGATGGGAAGAGAGAACTTTCCTTTACCTTTTTTTTTTTTTTTGGCCAGTTAGTATTATTTTCAAATTCAATTATATTTTCATATAATTATAATTTACTAATGAAGCTGTTTATACTAACATGAAATAATCTCTCACACAGACATGTTTAGTCTGCTAGAGTCCACAAGGTGGTGTTTGATGATTTAATAATCATTATAATCTTATCATTTCCCTACTTTTCCCATTGTGATTTACCAGAACTTAAACAGGATGTCTTGTGAAAATTAGCTTGCTGCTTTGTAACTTGTTAGCATGAGTAGGTCAGATTTGTTTGCTCTATATCTTGTTTTTTGTTCAAGAAAACTGGAAAAGGTTGTCAGATACTCAGTTTCCTTAGTGCTATCCACAAAATACTTGTCAGGAAGTAAAAGACTCTCATTTCTGTTCTGGCTAATTAAACAGCTTCTGGTGAGATGTGTGGGATTGTTTTGTGTGTATCAAGACAAATTTACTCTCTTTTCTTCCAGGCTGAGGTATTCAAACCCAGGGAAGAAATTTAATGAGCAGTTTGAGCTTGGTTTTCCGAATACTACACTTTGTTATGAGTCCTCTGAGTATTAAATGTGCTTTTAATCAGATTAATTTTATTTACAGAAATAAAATGGGGATAAATAATCTTTGGATTTCATAACTTCTTACTTAAAATGTGACATAATCTTGGGACTATCCTGTCATATTCATTATGTGCATTTTATGGTTAAAAGATGTTAACAGTAACAATTGAAAACTGGTTTTTGACTTTTGCTATAGATGTCTTTGCAGAAATTGCTATTTTTTCAATATAATTTTTCCTCCAACATCAAAAGGCATTTGTATACTTTGTATAGAGACTATCCATGTGCCAACCCAATTATAGCAGTAGGCAGTTTGTTAAATTAAACTTTTGTTGGCATATTAGCCAACTATTAGAAGAAAAGAAAAAGGCTTTCCACCTTAAAAAAAAAAAGAAGTGGAAGGGATTAAAGAAGCACCCCACAAAATTGATCATTTAGTGTGCTTAATTCCAAACGGTTTGAGAGAACAGTATATGCATACAATAAATAAAGGTCTTGCTCCAAATGATTAGGCAGTTTTAAAGTAAACCACATCAAACCCTGGAAGATGGTGTCTGTGAATGAACATCAGAACTGTCTGCTGTGTTCTGTTCTGCCCTCATTTTGCAGAAGACCCTAAGCCGAAAGTAACAGGGGGACGACCAGAAAGAGGTTTATTATTATGATTATTATTATCATGTAGCTCAGGGACACAATCTGTAGTCTCTGACTTTGTTCACTAAGCTGGTTGATGGACTTGGTACTATATGCAACAGGAGATGAGGTTTGAAAAATCATCTGATGGAACGTATCCAGAGAAAATGGTTTGAAAAATTATGTTAGTATCTGACATCAAGTATCCTTAAGTGATGGAAAATAACATGCTATTTAGGCAGCTGAATAAAAAAATGAGAGCAGAGATAGTATTACTAGTAGTAGTTTTTTCAAATATTTTTAATCAAAGTGCTCTGCCTCTGTAAAGAAAGAATAGCTAAGAACAACTCATTTTGGAAAGCAAATTGGCTGCATAAGTATATAACTTAGTGGCATTTACACAGATGCATTTTGTTTATGGCTTTCTTTTGTTTGCAGGTGTGTTGAAGTAGTAAAAGCTTCCCACTATGTAGAGTTAGCCAATGACCTGGAAATAAATAAAGCCACTACTTACTTGAGGCAGCAGGATTTTAACCAGGTATAGTAACTTTTCACATGACTATTTTTTAATACCGTATTGGCAAAGATACCTTTCTTAGCCACAGCGTATTTTTCAGCAAGGGAAAGAATGATTTATGCAAACATAATAATTATATTGATGCTGCTCAGTAAAATAACTTTATAAAAAAACTGGCAAGAGGTGAGTTTTATCTAAATGAAATTGCTGCCTCAGAAGTTACAATGAATGCAGTTCATGTCAAAATTTAGTTATCTTGGGTGTCCAAGCTGTCATTACAGTTAATGGAACTGTAGTCAGTACAGTCATTAGAGCCTAGAAACCATGTTGCTAATGAACATGGAGGCGTTTTCATCAGTGTGAGCTGAATCTTTCTCTCAGTTTGGTTGATTATAGTACCAAAATATAGGCAGGTGCACTTCATATGTGTCATTATTGTTTATGTTACGGTATTCTCACTGTTCCCTATGTACTACAGCACTCCCTGAAATACTATAATCTGACATCGAACTTCAGTCAGCCCTCCTATCCTTCCATTGAAATACAAACTGGAATTAAACTAAGTATCTGCTCAGGAGCTTGGACAGTTCTGCATCTCTTATAAAAGATTGCCCCCCTGGAGGGCAGAGAGGGCTAGGATGAATCACAATTACTGAAAAGATATTATAGCAGTTTAAGCCACACTGTATGTTAGCAAATGAGCAAGGTCATAGAAAAGATACAGGATTGGTACTTCCAAGTAAAACTATAGCTTGTTGCTCAAAATTCATTACCTGGCAGAAGCTCAGAAGATAGATCTAACAAAATCTTTGTGATTTTATGGTTTTTATTGTTCATATTATTACATGTTCCCTTTTCATTGTTTTGTTGCATTTTTTAAAATATATATGTGAAATAACTTCTGGCTGCATGTAAATTATTTATGTGTGTTTATGTAGGTAAGATCTCTTTCTGCAACTGGCCACCCAGTCACTAGTTAAGACAAATTTCTGCCAATGAATTTTATGCTGAACTACCTTCATGTTAAAAATCATCACCAATCTCTTGCTGATAAGTACAGCAGGCTGTTAACTGTAGCTTTGCTCTTCTATGCGTATAAACTGTCAAAGTAGGTGTATAAATTAATACCAAAACTTACCATGTTTAAGTTTTAATATTATCTAAGTGAATGTGCAGCTTTCTTACAATGTTTTATTTTAAGACAAGTGCATTTTTTGCTCTTAGTCAAATTTTTATAGGTTGTGGGACAATTTATACTGAGTTTTCCTTAAAATTGTCACGTGATCTTTTCTTTGCCTATGAAAAAGGGCTTGGTTTGAAATGTGAGCGGTTGGAAAACAGCTTAATCTGAACAAAAAGCAGCTCAGATAGCTAACAGGATTTGGTCAATTTCTTTCTAACACGCACTGTTCAGCACGTTCAATGATAGTGATGCTGAATAAGTAAGAATGAATATAGCAACCCCCAGATTACAAGTGGCAAGAAGTATGAGAGATCATATACAGCAAAATTACAGCTGAAGCTGAATATCTCTGTTATCTTCTGTGGTCCTTTACCTTCCAGTAGCTTGCAGGGATGCACACAGGGCCACGTGCTTAACTTTAGACCGCTTTTCCTTCTCATATTTAAGCTCTTCTGGTTTCCTGAGCAGCTCTTGCTCCTCCTGTCTGTCCTGTCCTCTTCTCCTTCCCTATAGATACAGCAAAACAGTGATCCTTTATTATACTGCATGTCTGACTGCTAGTTTTTCTGAGATCAGGAAGCAGTTTGAGAGTTTGGAAAATGTGGGGCAAATCTAGTAGCTTTACTGATGATAGCTTTTGGAGGATGATTGTGTTACAGGTAGGTAAACAGTCAAATGATCTCAAGAATGTGCAATTTTGATGGTAATTTTTTGCGATTTCCAGTTAGTATCCAGTATAGATCAAAAAAATATCAATTCTCAGAGGTAAAATGAGATACAGAGATTGTTGGTGATGTTTCTGTGGATAACTCCAGTGGAGGGAGAAGAAAGTGTGTTGGAAGCTAGGAGTAACTGGAGAAGATGCTCTTTTTATTTTGATTATGCGATAGAAGACCTTTAACCTGTGCTGGGACTACTTAATAGTAGAGTGGGATGGCAGAATGGTGATTGCAGAGTTGTCTTTTTTTTTTTTTTTTCCCCCCCTAATAAAACTGCAGCTGCCACTTATATTCATCCTGTCTGTCTGTTGTCCATACACTTACTAACTCACCACCTGCTCAACACACCTTTGGCTGAAGAACAAGAATGGAAACTTTTTGAAACATTCAGTTTCAAGGCTAAAAGTTTTATTGTGTTTCAAAAAAGAATTGAAATAGATTTTTATTGTAACTATAATGGGCTTAACTATGTGCTCATCATAATGTGTTATTTTAAAACAATCCTAGTAAAAAAAAAAAAAAAAAAAATTCAGGGTGGAAATTACCATAATATGTCCAGGGTTGTATTTTATTAGTAAGGGGTTTTGTGTATTAGATATTTTGAATGTTTTTTTAATTTCAAAGAAAAACTTCAAAAATTGATTTAAAAAGGAAGTTCTGTAGGTTAGCCATGCAACTCCTTAACATCTCTGGCAGACCCTGCTTGGGTCAGGCAAGCTGCTTTGAAGTTTAATTTCTGTAAGCAAATAATTTAGGTACATTGAAAACATGTCACAAATAATAATTTGGACAATCTGTGTTTTGATTGTTGAATCTAAGAAATTGTTATTGTTGGGATCAAGAAGTTAGAAGTTATTTAGAAATATATAAATTTAGCTAATGATACAGTGAGAACATTTAAACTTTGCAAGGAGAAAAGGAGTATTGCTATGGATTTTCATCCTAGGGCTCATAATTGGTGAAATGGTTCAAGAGACCTGCAACATAATTTACCAGTAAGTTAACAGAGTTCAGACTTCTATGAACTTTTCATTATACATGAAAAAGATATTATTTCCACTCTAATTTTTGTCATTAAAGGTGCCATTTAGCAGTAAAAGCAAAGGTAAATGAATCAGCTAAAATGGGAAATGGCTTTTCAGAAAGTGACTTTGAACTATGTAGCTCTAAGTTCACTAAAAATGAATTCCATTGTAAGAAATGCACAGCGTTTACTCAAAGAAGCAAGTCTTTGCTTAAGAGTAGAATATCTCAGATAAAGTAGTGTTACATCTGTAGATATTTGGGACCATTCCCTTTTTGGAGAAAGTCACAAATGTGTGTAAAAGTTTAAAATTACCATAGTTGAAATCTTGCATTTCAGAGACCACAAAATCTAGAGCCTAGATGCCATTCTTGATTGAAATTGGTGTATTTCTTTAGAGAATCTTCTATTATTAGGAGAATATTATGATCTTTAGTAGTTCATAGTTCTTGGGTGGAAAGTAGTTGACTAAATTAATGGACTACATCTAGCTGTATATACTTTTGTCATTTTACACGTCATTAGTACAGTCATGTTTTTTGTGTAAAGTAACTGTAAAAATAGTATGTATGACAGTCAATTAAAACTTGTTTCCTTTATGTTTGTTTTGGCATTCCACATATGGGATCATGCATTCACTTTGATATGTAAACAGCAGCTTTTAGGTTTCATGTAAAGGAAGAAAGAAACTTTTGAACTGCTAATGTTGATGGCTAAATTGAGGTTGCCACATCTGTGTTGTAATAGATGTTGGAACTGGGCTCACTGTGATATTCTAAATTTGTGTAATTAATATAAATATTTAGTGTAAAGAAGCCAGGTTTTCTTAATAATTTAGTCTGCAGTTACAATGTTACCACATAGTCAATGAAAAAACAAAGCTGTCTTTTATTTCAAAGTTGCTTTGATAGTTTACTAGCTATAAATTTGTTTACTTTTTGTCCATAAATGTCTTTATTTTGAAGTTTATGAAATTTAGTTTTCATGTAAAAGTCTTAAAAAAAAAATAATCTTCTGGCCTCAGTTTTCACATTTAAGTACTTGCTAAACTTAGACAGGTGTCATCTTATTACACAAGTCTTGCATATTTTTTTATACAGCGTGTACTTTTTCAGCTTTTTAATAAGAGTTTTAAAGTCAGTCCTTTTGTGTTCACATAAAGAACCAGAAAAATAGGATGAGAATTTTAATTAGTTGACTAGATTAAAAGCAAATAATATAAACTTTTGTATGTGTAGCATTGTCAGATATCTGTGTACTTCAAGGTAGCCATATGTAATCTAAATTTTGAAGAAGTAATAAATAGCTAATACTATGGAAACTTTGTGACCAAGAATAATATTATGTATAATATATAGATATACTTCTGTGTGTACATGCTTACAAGCATGTGTTACAAGCTCTAGTAATTATCATGTATGTGAGTATATGAGTTGGTAATTTTAGCTGTTTGTTGCTGTGAAGTTTATCAATGCTTTCTGAAAGAATATTGGTATAAATTTGCTTCAGTAAGTTGTTTCCAAATTATGTAAGCTGTTGGGAAGTAAATTGTTTCCAAATTATTTCTAGGCACTGGAGACTTTAAAAATGTTTGAAAAAAAGGATAGCAGAGTAAAGAGTGCAGCTGCAACAAACCTTTCATTCCTTTATTATTTGGTAAGTGCTTCAACAAAACCAGTTAACTGCAGTTTATGTAGCAACTTCTGTATCTTTGTAGCAATTTTGGTGTCTGTCTAAATAATCTCAATAAACAACAAGAAACTGCCTGTTAGAGGAGTTATTCTGGAACACTCATTCGTGGCTGTAGTTGAAGTTTGGAGCATGTCCTTTGTATCCTGTTGCTGGGAGGGAGAGTGAGATGGAGCCCCAGGTTACAGAATTTTGTATGCCTGCAGTGTGATTTGTGCAGAAGCTCAGCAGCTGCATTTAAAACTCAAGTCCTGAAGACCCTGGCTGAACTTCAGGAACATGTGAAGTAGCTTAGGCAGGTGTGTTTGTGTATGAAGCTTGTAGGATATGGGGATTTTTTTTGGTTTGGTTTTTTTAAAGAAATACCACTTCATTGCAATAAAGAAAACTTCCAGACTGAATGGGACAGAGTGGCAAAACACGTCTTAAGTGTTAAGTTCTCTGAAACTTGAAAAAGATGATCTGCCGACATTTATGCAAATACATAAGGAATATTTAGAACTGAAGAATGTGTTATTTTTTCATCCTCAATCTTTTGAAATTCCACTATATTAATTGTAAGAAGCCACGGCTGCAAGAAAATTGACTGACAAATGACTAATACAATGTTTGTTTTATTCATGTAGGAGAATGAATTGGCACAAGCAACTAACTATGCAGATTTAGCTGTAAATTCTGACAGGTACAATCCAGCAGCTCTAACTAACAAAGGAAATACTGTTTTTGCAAACGGAGACTTTGAAAAAGCAGCTGAGTTTTACAAGGAAGCTCTCAGGAACGATTCCTCATGCACTGAAGCACTTTATAATCTTGGTAAGCCCAAGGTGCTTTTGTGATTTAGCTTTTGTCTAAAGGAAACACTAGTGTTTCTGAGAATCTGGCTTTCAAAGTTTTCTTGTATAGAAATATATAGTAATTATTATTTCTTTATGGAGTAATTTATGTTATAGCAAGGTATTCATTTGTACTTCCTATCTGTTCTGCAAAAAAATACCAGTGTTAACATCATCTAATAACTTCAGATGTTTAAGTCACTTTGAAGATAAAAATTTCTACTATCTTAATAACGATATACCAATTTTAGCATTATTAAACCATCATGAGTCATTCCCCTCTAAAAACCCTTCTTTTCCCTCATTCATCTTGTTCAAAAAATGAGATTACATATGTTCTTGGTCTTTGATTAGATTCTTGTTCCTTGTGTTTATCAGTTTGGTTAAGTAATACTAGCTGGTAAGAATTATAAGCATGGCTCTCACGAATAGAGTCCATCAATGTCAAGGCAGGTATACTGCCTCTGATTACCATGTTCCTATTTAATTTTTCTTGGTTATTCTGTCAGTTAATATGCTGAAGTAATCTTTTACTGTAACCTTTATTTTTTAGGTTTAACATACAAGAAGTTAAACAGAATAGATGAAGCTTTGGATTGTTTTCTGAAACTCCATGCAATCCTTCGAAATAGTGCCCAAGTCCTTCACCAGATAGCAAACATGTATCTTTTTCTGGATTATGATAAGGGATGGGGGTTTTAGTAAACTCATTTAATCTGAAATATGTGTTTCGATCATGACACGATGACTTAGAAACTTAATGTAGTGTTCATTATGATTAGAATGGTCATGCATAGAGTCATTCTCTGATGTTTGTGAAAACAAGAACAGAACTTACAATCTCCTCAGACATTTCCAGTGAAGCAAATGAAGAAATACATTAAGACTGTTCACATTCCGGGGAATACATTTACACTCAGTATTAAATTGTGTCCTGGAATATTTAAAATGCTGCTGTTTTAGGGTTTTTTTTAATTAAAATAATGTGGCAGGTGTAAGCACAATTGAGTAAAACCTTTAAGAAAAAAATAATATAGTTAATGAAAGTGAAGTTCTGTTCTGAAAGCTGTTTTCACATTAGTTAGTGTATGTGTAAGAAAATAATTCTGTCCCAGCAGTGCAAAAGCTCAACAGATTGAAAAGCTGAGGAGGGGAGGAGTTAGCTTCGTACATCACTAGTGATATTCTACACTGTGAATTTCTTTAATAATGCTTCTGAGGATGTGCAAACCGTAATAAAATTTTCTCCAATGCAGAACACATTCCATTTGCTGTACTATGCGTTTAAGAATAGTGAGGGTAATAAAAATATGTTTTAGTCAGTAAAATAAGTAACCTCCAAAAATACAAAAAGGCTGTGATCTCTATTCCTTGTGTAGCCCCTTTACAACAGCATAAATGGCCCTACAACTCCCAGTTCCCATCTGGGGCAGAATTTCTTTTCTCCACTGCAATGTGAAACTGCTTTCCACCAATACTCAAAAGCTTTTTCCATGAAGAGCAGGGAGCAGCAGAAACTGAAAAAACATGTTGGGCAGTAACTCCAGCTCACACTGCTGCAGAGGTCTGAGCTGTTGTGCCACTCAGGGGTGGCTGAGGAGGGGAGAGCACACTGCAGGCCTTATTACAGCTAAAACTGCCTCTGTTCTCTGGACCAGAATCATACACTGTGCTGTGCGTCTTAGACATACAGCAGAAAATCTCACTGCAGGCAAAAGTCTGTTCTTGAGGATAGGAGTTTTACCTAATCATTTACATTTACAGCGCAAAGTCCTGTTGAGCCCAAAGTATTAAGCCTCTGAATATTTCTCTTTATTCAGTGTAAGTGATAGGAATGAAATTATGAAAACAATGTGTTTTTTTTTTTAAAAAAAAAGAAAAAGTATCTCCACACTACAGTGACTGGCATATCTGTCCAGCATGTGGATTATGTTATGTAAAGTAGTGGGAATTCTGAGTAAATCAAAATATCATTGGAATCACTCCTTGACTAAAGAAAACTCAGATATGAGATCATGGAAGATCCCAGTCAAGCCATAGAGTGGCTCCTGCAGTTGATCAGTGTAGTACCAACTGATCCGCATGTACTTTCAAAGCTAGGGAAATTATATGATAATGAAGGTGATAAATCTCAAGCTTTTCATTATTACTATGAGGTACTTGTTCTTTATTGCTTTTCCAATGCACTTGGTCATAATTAAAGAAAATTTTGCCATAGGTTCCTATATCAAATTAACAATTGATTCATTTAAACTTTTAAAAATATCATCCAAAAAAGAAAATAAAAAAGATGTTTTGGGGGAGAGAGTTGATAAAATACTATTTTTGTAGTCTGATGCTAAGGAAGCACATAGCCTGTGTTTCCACATGGTATTTGACCTCAGACTTTCATTTTTTGTGTGGTCATTGTTTACACTGACCCCTAACAATTTTAATTTAAAGTATAGTCTGAGACAAAATAAAAATTGATATAATAAATGTAATTTTAAAGGTGTGTAACATGATTGCATTGATTGGAAGTTATATCTGTATAAAGGATATGGAGATATATATATAATGTGTTTGGTTTTATATTTGTAAGTTTATATATATATATTTTAATGGTATAGATACACATTATGTATACAGTTGCCTAAAGATAGGCATCCTCTCTCATTTCAAAGCAGCTAGAGTACTGTCTGTAGTTTGTAGAGATTCTTCTGTTTTAGAAACAGGAATAAAACAGGAAGTTGCTTTGCTGCAATCTGAGAATTCATTTTATCTGTGTAAAGCGAGGATGACCAAAGGCTGTGTTGCAATCTGAATACTAGTGGAGTTGTGCTTGATGATAATTTTGCTACCTATTTCAGTAGTAATTTCTAAAAAGCCAAAAATGCTGTTTATGTACATATGTATTTCATAGAAAATAATGCTTTTAGGTGAGTTTCCCAGCGGACTGATTTCAGTGTGGAATTGTACACATATTTGTTAACATTGTTTAATGTTTTAGGTAACTTATTCACATGTAGATGTGATCTAAGTAAACATTTTTGCTGTTGCAAACTATGTAAAATATTTCAAATAAGGCTAGATGGAAAATGTGACAGACTCATCTTGGGTAACTTCTAAAAAGCATTCTGTAATTAGAAAATTTGGCATGCCTTTTTTTTTTTTTTTTTAGGATTACTTAGTATAGCACACTACTTCTATTCATATATTACATGTTTTTGGCATCTGGAGAATTAAACACTTGAGTAAGATATTCCAGAAGTAACATAAAGATGTTGTTTATCACTAAAATTGTGTTTCTTTCACCTTTCCTATTTTGTCAGTCATACCGGTATTTCCCTTCAAACATTGAGGTCATTGAATGGCTTGGAGCATATTACATTGACACCCAGTTTTGTGAAAAAGCCATTGAGTACTTTGAAAGAGCAGCACTTATCCTGTAAGTAATTATTATATTATGCCTACTCAAATATTTTGTGGTTAGATATCCATAAGTATACCTAGAGATAAATTAGTTGGATAACTTCAATACTGTAAGCAGATACCAGAGTTAAGAATATTTGGGATATTATTAGTTTCCTCAACTTTCTGTTCATTTACAGTGTGTTTTTGCTCTTATTGTGCAATTTCAGTGTTAAGTAAGATCCTCCCTTGGGCCCAAGATAGTATCATAGAGTCATAGAATGGTTTGGGTTGGAAGGGACCTTAAAGATCATCTAGTTCCAACTCCCTGCCATGGGCAGGGACACATTCCACTAGACCAGGTTGCTCAAAGCCCCGTCCAACCTGGCCTTGAACACTTCCAGGGAGGGGGCAGCCACTGCTTCTCTGGGAAACCCATTCCAGTGTCTCACCACCTTCACAGGAAAGAATTTCTTCCTTCTATCTAATCTGAATCTATCTTCTTTCAGTTTAAAACTGTTATCTCTTGTCCTATCCCTACACTCCCTGATAAAGAGTCCCTCCCCATCTTTCCTGTAGTCCCCCTTAAGTACTGGGAGGCTGCAATAAGGTCTCCTCAGAGCCTTGTCTTCTCCAGGCTGAAAAACCCCGAGTCTCTCAGCCTATCCTCATAGGGAGGTGCTCCAGCCCCCTGATCATCTTCGTGACCTCCTCTGGACTCAAGCAGGTCCACATGTCGTTCCTATGTTGGGGACCCCAGAGCTGAACACAGTACTCCAGGTGAGGGTCTCACAAGAGCAGAGTAGAGGGGGAGAATCACCTCCCTTAACCTGCTGGCCACACTTCTCTTGATGCAGCCCAGGACACAGCTGGCTTTCTGGGCTGCAAGCAGACATTGCCAGCTCATATTCAGTTTTCCATCCACTGATACCCCCAAGTCCTTCTCCACAGGGCTGCTCTCAATCCATTCTCTGCCCAGCCTGTACTTGTGTATGGGATTGCCCCGACCCATGTGCAGGACCTTGCACTTGGCCTTGTTGAACTTCATCAGGTTTGCATGAACCCACCTCTCAAGCTTGTCAAGGGCCCTCTGGATGGCACATCCCTTCCCTCCATCATGTCAACTGTGCCACACAGCTTGGTGTTGTCAGCAAACTTGCTGAGGGTGCACTCGATCCCACTGTCCATGTCACTGACGAAGATGTTAAACAGCACTGGTCCCAGGAGTGACCCCTGAGGAACGCCACTCGTCACTGCTCTCCACTTGAACATTAAGTCATTGACCACAACACTCTGAGTGCGACCATCCAGCCAATTCCTTATCCACTGAGTGGTCCATCCATCAAATCCATGTCTCTCCAATTTAGAGACAAGGATGTCATGTGGGACAGTGTCAGATGTTTTGCACAAGTCCAGGTAGATGATGTCAGTTGCTTTTCCCTTATCCACCAACACTGTAACCCCGTCATAGGCAGCCACCAAATTTGTCAGGCATGATTTGCCCTCGGTGAAGTCATGTTGGCTGTCACCAGTCATCTCCTTATTTTCTGTGTGCCCTAGCATAGTTTCTGAGAGGATCTGCTCCATGATCTTGTTGGGCACAGAGGTGAGACTGGCTGGCCTGCAGTTCCCCAGGTCTTCCTTTTTTCCTTCTTTAAAAATGGGGGTTATGTTTCCCCTTTTCCGGTCAGTGGGAACTTCACCAGACTGCCACAACTTCTCAAATATGTTGAATAGTGGCTTAGCCACTTCATCTGCCAGTTCCCTGAGGACCCACAAATGCATCTCAGCAGGTCCCATGAACTTGTGCACCTTCAGGTTCCTTAGATGGTCATGAACCTGATCTTCTACAGTGGGCAGTTCTTCGTTTTCCCAGTCCCTGCCTTTGCCCTCTGTGTCTTGGGTGGTGTGGCTGGAGTACTTGCTGGTGAAGACTGAGGCAAAAAAGTATTAAGTATTAGCATCTCTTTTCTCCATCCTCTGCCATTAAACAGAGCTGTGAAGTGGGGAACAACTCTCCTAAGCCACCAAGACTTCCTTCTCTGTGGCTTATGTGAACTAATTCCTTTCCATTTTTTTATTGTGCAGGGATGATTTGATGGTTTAGATAGATGCATCTTTTAGCAGTTCTTGCTGCATTTACACTTTTCACATAACTTCTACTTCCATAAAAAGGATATTACAAATAAGGTATACAAGTAAGCAAAAATGTGCAGTGCAGAATTAGCAATGGTCAGTGAAAATAAGTTGACAGATCAAATTGATCCTGATAGAGGTATTTGAAATATAGTGAGTTCAGTTCAGCAACTTAATTGCTGAAATTGTTCTTTAGCAGAATGTGGTGCACTTAAGAAAGTATATAGGCCATATATTTTATTTTAAATCAGAAAGGAATTTTACCAGACAAATGGTTAATAAACAAAAATTTGGTCAACTTCAAATCTGTAATCCAGAGTTCAATCTGAATTCTAAAAAGACATGCATACGGTCTTTTTTATGTGGAAACAAATATTTATCTATATGTTTGTGAAGAATTTTGTGTTAATAGACTAACTAAAATTCAGGCAACTAAAATTGACTCCAACAAATGTGAATTTCTCTATTTTGTGTTTTGAGAAATCCATAAAAAATCAGGATAAACAAAACACAGTTATTGCTTGTCTTGCAATGATCTAAAACTTGACATTCTTTTTGTTCTGTGAATCTGAATGGCATGCATGAACAAGACAGCATGTAGATTAAAATTTGTACAGTATTATTCAAGAAAAGATTATCCTGCAAATAGGTTGTTAGGAGTTCAGTAAAAAAATACTAATTCTGGTTTTGAAAGGGCTTGAGTTAGAGTAGACATTAATTATAGAAGAGAAAATCTGAGGTTTGAATAAGCATTAAAAATTGAAACAAAAATAAATAGAAAAACATAGACTTCACCCAAATTGTGGTATAATTATAAGGAAATAGAGATGTAGATTAGATGAAAATACACAAGAGGCAGTTCACAGAAATCATAGTTCACAGGTTTGCCAGTATTCTTTTCAGTATAAATACTGGCCACCTTAAAAAATTGTATTTTAGTCAAGCTATGAGTTCACATATGCTGGCGTTCATGGCCTTCTTAGAAACTTTGGAAAGAAACAGCTGAAACTAAAAAGAATTATTTCATAATCTTGTTTTGGCAAAGATCTAAATATTTTATGCTTCATGTTGCTCTCAGTCTGTGCATGAAACATGAAGTACGTGGATTGTAAAGTACTTACAAATAATTGGCATATGAAATTCTTCATTATTATTTGTAATTGTAATCTATCTGTAATACGGAGAAATTATTTCTCTGTGGGATGAGATTGTTAATAGTAGATAACAGAACATAGATGTTTCTGCATCTGGTATTAAAAATAGAGTCTAGATATGCTAATTGATAAATATGAATGTTGGATTACAAATTGCTAGTAATTGTAAATAAAGCTACATTTTAAAATTATAAGTTTATTTTAACTGTGACCAGCATTTTTTAGTTTAACACTGTTTACTGTATTCAGTGTTTTAATTACAATAATTAAATTTAAAATTTCATCCTAAGATAACGTGTTAGACAATGAATTGAGAAACATATTTTACATTTTACCAGCATGCACAAATCTATCATTAATAGAAAGAGTTGTGCAGCTAATTCTGACTGCTGACAATTAGCCTCTCTAGAATTTTCATACTGAACTGCATAATAAACTTTATTATGGTGTCTGCTTGGCTGCCTTTATTGCTTTGCAGGAGACATATTCAGCTGAAACTAAAAAAGGTGAAGCAGCTGTCTTTCATAAGTTTTTTTGGCAATTACCAAGCAAACAGATTATATAGAGTTAAAAATGGCCTGTGTGTGACTGGAGGGAAAAACTGAAGTACAAAACTGTTCTGAAAATGTTAGCATACAGTGCCTTTGCGATATGCTACTGTTGAATTGTAAGCCACATGGAAAAGTGCTTTAGCTTATAGAACATCCTTACACTGTTGACATGAAAATTTCCTAATTTTCACATTATCTTGATAAGAATGAGGAAAGAGTCCAGCAGTTTCACTGTACATGCTCAAACATCTCAGATATTTTCTCTGACCATATATATCATCATTATGTGCTAAAAAGAGAAGGACAGGTCGCAGCTAGGGCATCGAGGTGCTGACACAGAGGAGGAGCTGGAGTTCAACGCTGTAAGTGGGGAGTGTGCTTCCTGGCAGGGATCCCTTGGGTGTGCATGGGACCCTGCTGGTGGCACTTCCTCAGAATATAGTTTAGCACTTTGTTCTCCCCCATGGCGTAGTTCTGTACCTTAGACAAAGATTAGTGGTTCATGTGTCAGGTCTACTAATTGTATCTGGTACACAGAGTCATGAGCAGGGGAAAGACTATAACATAGGACTATGAAGGAATGACACTGAGGCCTGAACACAGGAGCATGACGCAAGGGTAAACTGCGCGTGAACTGAGCAGGGTAAATTCTTCCGAGGAAGGCAATATGCTAGGTAAAAAACTTTTAAGAGTAGTTCAATAGTAGGTCTTCACAAATGCTATGCAGGTTATTTTGCTTATTCATTGTTTGGCAGCGTGCATAATTTTATTTTATTTATATGCAGACCAACACAAGTGAAGTGGCAGCTGATGGTTGCCAGTTGCTACAGGAGAAGCGGTAAGTTCTGTAATGTTTTTCGTAATTGGTTGGAGGTTAGAAACATTTTTTGTAATTATTTGGGGTTGTTCAGCCTGGAGAAGAGAAGCCTGGAGAAATATATGAAGGGAGCTTCTAAGAAAGATGGAGAGAGACTTTTTACCAGGGCCTGAAGTGACAGGACAAGGGGCAATGGTTTTAAAGTGAAAGAGGGTAGGTCTAGATTGGACAAGGGGAAGAAATTTTTTTAGGATGAGGGTGGTGAGACACTGGAACAGTTTGCCCAGAGAAGCAGTGGATGCCCCATCCCTGGAAGTGTTCAAGGTCAGGTTGAATATTTTAATTTTATTTTATTTCAATTATTAAATTGTTTTTATCTCAACCTACGAGTCTCCTTACTCTTACCCCTCCAAGTCTTTCCCCCATTCCCTGGGGGTGAGGGAGGGTGAGTGAGCAGCTGTGCGGTGTTTGGCTGCTGGCCGGGTTTAAACCATGACAACTGGTCCTAACGTTTGTTTGAAAAATCAGTTACATATTATTTTGTTAGGAATTTTCTGCGTATATGTAATAAAACATGACTTTTCTTTTAAGTCCAGGAAGTATGCCTGCACTGACTTACGCATGAAACACTCCTTGTGCTGTTAAATAAGTAAAATAGATAAGATAATACAGCATAAATGATCCGATAGAAGGTTTTTTTAATGTAATTATACTACCATCTGATCTAACATAAGTAATTAGATTTTAAAGTTGCTTAATTTCCATTCCTTTTCAACATTAAAATAGTATTTGCATTACTTAAACAAAAGACAGTCTAAACGTGCTGTATTTTCTTACTGGGAATATAACACGCCAATAAGTAAAATGGAAAGAGACTAATCTTTCCGGGTTTTTTCATCACCTAAAATGCATTCAAGACACTCGATGATGTAAATGATACTCTTTCTTGCTGTCCCATTTTGTCACTCTCTTTTATGCTTCTTTAGAACTTTGCAGAACAGACTTCTGTGATAAATAAGTGTGTTTTCTCACTCTGCTCAGTTATTTAATACAACAGTGAGAAAAGGAACGGGACTGAGGGAAGTCAGTGAATTAAGAACAGTCAGCACCACCCAAACCCAGACAGATAAACTGTTTTCCCAGCAAAGGAACACAATGGTTTGGGCTGCTTTTTAGATCATTTATGATTCATTGGCAAAATTCCCAGCTTCTCATGTTAATACATAGCAGGTCAGTTTGATCTCTACCTAAGGAAAATAAAAATAGAGATATCTCAACAAACTTTTTTGTCAGATATTTTACGGATATGAGGTTTTAGATTCACAGGGTCTATCAGTCCTTTCCATAATAATCAAGCTGAACCAAAATGGAAGGCAAAACTTTAAAGAATAATTACTTTGCTACCAGGTCTGGGCAAAGGAAAGACACACAATTAGTATTCTGATGGAAGGAAGGACAGGCAGAGTTCAGCTGTTACACATTTTTATTTGACCAATCCATACATTTGCAGCCTCAGATGAGCCCTGGTATGCTTGATACAGCTTGTCTAGTAGATGTGTCATAGGCCAGTGGAGTCCTAGAGGCAGGTCAAAAAAGGGCAAAAATCAGGAAACTCCTCTTCATTAAGTGATGTAATTTACAGAGTAATTTGGACTGTTTTCAAATGCCCTTAATTTTTACTGTCAGTAATCAAAGAATGTTAAGCTTGGTTTTATCAAATTTGGTCTTACAATATTAAATCATGTACTCAAACTAAAAAGATGAAGTGATGTTAAACTGTATCATTTTCTCATCAGATATTCTTTTTTATGTTTGGATATGTGGATAGATGTTTGTTTTGTTTGCAGGTAACTACCAGAAAGCTTTAGAGAAATACAAAGTCATTCACAGAAAATTCCCAGAGAATGTTGAATGTAAGTTGTTTCATTGAGTGGTACAACTATTAAAAGAAATTTTATTACATTGAATGTGTGTGTTAGTAATAGATGATGTAAGTATTTTTCATAGGAAAATATTTTAATGAACTAACACTTTTATTCATGCTAATGCTGCATGTCTTCTGTGACAACGCTAAAATGCAATTTAAGAAATCTTAGGGTAATGCTAAAGAAGAGAGATGAAAATAAAGTTTAACTGTAGCAGATTGGTTGTGTTCTTTCTCATACATACTTCCTAAATTTTATAACTATGCTACTTATTTAATCTTTCTTATGATAAAATATATGTATTTTTACTTCTAGTCCCTGCTAGTTGAAACTCCTGATGTAAGTTTCTAGATATGAGAAAATCTTATTTTTAAGTTTTACCAAAGCCAGGCCTTCCAAAAGGATGTAGAGGGTGAGAGATTTTGTTGTTGTTGGGTTTTCTGGTTGGTCAGTCAGTCTCTGGAAAATCCATAGAGAATTTCAAACTAAACTACAGGAAACATAACTTTGAAGAGTAAGACATTTTGCAGAATCGATCACACCTGTACTTTAAATGAAAAAGCCCTGTAGAAAATAGGGTTTGTCACTGGTTGTGAAAACATCCTCTGACATCCCATGCCGTGCCTCACTAATTCCAAAATAGGAGGAGGTTGCCCACAAGCCGACGCTTTTAAATACTATGTGAGAAGAACGTTCACTTTATTTTAAAATAAAATTGTGTCATTCTGCTTTAACATACTGCTTTTTTAAAGAGGAAGCATACAGCTCTGTTGTAATAGAGCAATTGAGTAGCATGACTCCTCAAAGTTATAAGCAAAATGTCATGTTCATATTGGTCACACATATTTCAGAGGGGTAGGGTATTTAGTAAACCTTTTAGAATGCTAATATTTTTCTGAATGTAGTTTCTACAAATAATGAAATGGAGGCAGGAGTTAAGACAATTTAACTGATTTGAAAGTTTTTTGCTGCTGAAACAGCGGTTCTTCACTCTTCCCTCCCCAGCCATGTGCTCACAACCATCTTCCTTATGTCATTCTGATGCTTGTATGATGCCTCAGTGAACAAGTTCAGCTCCCTAAACCAGCGGAAAACTAACTTAGCACCAAAAGAAAGTGACACATTTGTGAAAGCAGTCAGGAGAGTAGTGGATCTTGTCATGCTTGTTTCTATTTCAGAGCCAGTTCTTTCAAAGGGATGTTGACAAACACATAGGAATAGCAACAATGTTTTCAGAGTTTGGTATAGTGTCTCAGGAGACTGTTTTTAGGGGTTCTTTTGGTTCCATCCATTCCAGTTATAGTTGATCTTCATGTCTGGTTTGTTGGGTTTTTTAAATTTTATAAATACTAATCTTTAAAAAATCAACCACAGCAACAGGAAAAAACATTCTGATTCACTTGGCATTTGTAAAAATGTTTTCAACAAAATGCTATTGATAGTGGCTCGTTGGTAATAACTTAGTATCTTTATTATGCTTTCCAGTTTCCAAAATATTTTGAAAATGTCAAGAGTTCTGAGCCAGATGAGTTAGTATATCTTGTGTCTTCCATATATAAAAATGGTATTTGTATTATTCATGGATATAGACACTGCATCGCAGAAAATGTTGAATTATTTGCAAAATATCACAACTTGCATAGAGTCACCTTGTATTCACAGTTATTTGCATTGTTTACCATTCCATATGTCCAGTTTGTTAAAGTGCACTTGCAGTTTGACCTGCTTGTGAACCTTTTTTAACAATGTTTTGCTTTTCAATTAGGCCTCCGATTTTTAGTTCGTCTCTGCACAGATATGGGGCTGAAAGAAGTCCAGGAATATACGACAAAGCTCAAGAAAGTGGAAAAATTAAAAGAAATAAGAGAGCAGGTAAGCTTGTTTGTTTCTGTGATTATACAGTATCCCTGCGTCATAGATGAAGCTAAAATAGTGTTTATTGTACTTCAAGATAAAATGTATATTAACTGCCTGGTTTAGAGAGGCTTGTGTTTTGCGTTTTTTTGGTTTTTAGCTTTAAATTACCTATCAGCCTTATATCTGTCTGATTTTCTATGATTTTAAATACTAGTGAAAGATGGGTTATGTGGATATGATGGGAATGCTGGAGCCACCCACATAATTCAATGTCTCTGGAATGTCGTCTTTCCTACTTATTTGCCAGACTGTATAAAGTGTATTTATGAGCCAAGTAATTATGCAGCTATAGGGAGAGAAGGGGAGCCTAAGAATTTGTCCATGCAATAGAACTCCTTTTTGCTATATAGAAAGCTGCAACATTGACAGATTACATAGGTAGAAGTATATTATTCATGTTAGTGCCAATTTTTAAACTGAAAAAAAAAATTTCCATGGAAAAGCTACAGGCAGTGAAAGGTATGAGATCATAACTTGTGTTCTATTCAGAGGAGTGAATGCGTGTGTGTGTGTGTGTGTGTGTGTGTGCATGCGCGTCCATCATTTTCTTGCTATTTCTGTGATAAAGTTAAGATTTTAAAATTAAAATCAGCTTCCTGTTTGGAAAACATTATCCATGCTGTTGAGCTGCAAAATGTTCAAGCTTGCTCTTCCTATCCAGGGAATTGCCTCAAAGCTACATAGTCATATTAGGACACCTTAAGTCTTACCTATTTTACTCTGCTCTTAGTAACACTTACTGACTCCCTTTTGATGTCAGATAATGTGTAAATGCATCCTTAGTTACTTCATTTTTACTTCCATTCCAGAGAGTCTGAGTATGCACATGTACACTAGGACATTTTAAAAATGAAACTCAAAAAGGGAAACACTGGTCAAAAGATTCCGAATTTATGCTACAACCTTACTTTGGGGGACTAGTTGAAGTATATTGGTTTGGACTTTCAGTAAATGTAAAATGTAAAGCAGATGGAAAAACGGACAAAACAAAGCAGTCCACAAATGTAGTGGGGCTAATACTTGTCCATGTCTCCACCATAATGGTATCAGTAAGCAGAACAGATGACCAGATATAATGTTCCTATTCTGCAAAACTCGTAATTACGAGATCTCTCTGAAGTGTGTTAAACAGGCTTTGCCTGGCTTCTGTGGAATATCAGTTCAGTGTTGGTGATGTACATACTTCTTTGCAATAACTTCCAATATCCAGTGCTTTACTTGGGAAAGCTCAGAGATTAAACCAGTTAAAACTGGATCATTTTATAGTTGGCGAGAGAGGCGGGGGGGTGGTTGTCCCTGGAGATGGAGAAGTTATCTATCTCCTTGCGTATAATTCCAGCATTTTTTACACTGAAGGTGTTAATTATGTACCATAGATCTGAAAATGCTGAGGATTCTAAGGAAAACACTTTTCCTTTAAGAAAGTTAATGCCTGAATATGTAAAATAAAAAAAAACAAAAAACAAAAAAAACCCAACCAAACTGTCACATCTCTTTCTGTTTATTTCACGTTGGAAGCAGGAGCTTTCCAGAACACATTTCTGTACTTTCTGGGGGGGAAAGGCTACCAGTAAATATTTAAAAGATGAAATCATTACTAAGATTTTAGTAACACAGAAATTATGTTTAAATTATGTGGGTTTTTTTTTTCATTCTGACTACATTGTATTAAGGGACTTCATTGAGTAGTACCTGAATGACAGAGATATCAATGGAATCCAGTACAGATGCATGATAGCACAAATTACTGCATAGTTGTTTTAGACTGTTCAGACTTTAATAGTGATCATAATTCAGCCATGACAGGGAAAGCTCACTCTGTGTATTATATTTCAGTATTCCTGTTTTACGAGTCTGGTGACTCTGTTCTGTCACAAAACTAACCTTTCAAAGCAGAATCATAGAATGGTTTGGGTTGGAAGGGACCTTAAAGACCATCTAGTTCCAACCCCCCTGCCATGGGCAGGGACACCTTCCACTAGACCAGGTTGCTCAAAGCCCCGTCCAGCCTGGCCTTGAACACTGCCAGGGAGGAGGCAGCCACAGCTTCTCTGGGCAACCTGTTCCAGTGTCTCACCACAAGAGATTTTTTTTTATGTCCAATGTAAGCCTACCCTCTTTCAGTTTAAAATCATTGCCCCTTGTCCCGTCACTACAGACCTTGGTAAAAAGTCTGTCCCCATCTTTCTTGTAACCCCCCTTTAAGTACTGATAAAATCTCCCCAGAGCCTTCTCTGCTCCAGGCTGAACAATCTCAACTCTCTCAGCCTGTCTTCATAGGAGAGGTGCTCCAGCCCTCCTCTGGACCTGCTCCAACAGGGCCATGTCTGTCTTGTATTGGAGATGCCACATCTGGATGCAGTACTCCAGGTGGGGTCTCATGAGAGCGGAGTAGAGGGGAGAATAAGGTATTTATGATGGCACTTCTAATCAGTCAAAGCTTTAAGGAGATCTGCCTAAATATTTGCCCAGAAAAGAAAACAGCCTTTTAAATTCAAATAAGCCTGATTCTATTGTAATTTAAACTAAGCCATTTTCTTTTAAACAAAACTGACATGCACTAGATTTAAAAAACAAAACAAAACAACACCCTAGCCTCCTGCCCCCTCAAAACCACCAACAACAATAGAAACAGCTTTCTAGTCAGCTCTGTCTGATCCCGCAGGTAAATGCATGCTTTCAGCCTTAGCTCAGTGAGATTCTGAATGGCAGCAAAATTCTGCCCCTGCGGTTCCTAGTACATTCTCTTCAGAACCTCTGAAGCCGATCAGTTGCTTTCTGCTCGTTCTTGCAGCAACTTGCCATGGAGGGACGTGCTCCCATCTCCGTCTTCTGGCTCTCTTGTCTGCCACACTCTGAAATCTCCCAAGTTCAGTGTCTCCTCAAGGAAAGGAACAACTTTTTCTGCCCCCCAAGGAACCCACTGACCCAGTTTTCTTTACATCTACAATGGTGTTGATTTTTAAGGAACAAAGACTCTAAGAAAAGATAGATGTTACAGAACACACTGTGATTTAGTAGGCCACTGTCCTGTGTTAGAAGTTTAATATCTTTCAGTGACAGAATCTCAACATCAATGCTGTCTTGCAAACAATAGCCCTGCAGTTCTTTTTTGTTATTGGTATTACATCTGGGTTTCCTTCCCCTGGTTTTGGGTTTGGGGATTTTTTTTGTTTGCTTGGTTGGTTTGTGTGTGTGTGTTTTTTTTAGTCTTATGCCTACCATCTGGCTTTGGAAATTACTAGGTATTTTTGTCCTAAGAAATTCCTTCTGTCATCCATGAGCACATAGTCATAAACTATACTTTCAAGTTCTAAAATTACCAAATATTAATATTTCACCATCTAAGTTTCCAATAGGAACGCTGCTTTCAGTTAGCAACACCAAATATAGTTCAATTCCTGCTCCCAATTTCAGGCTAACCCATGATTTCTTGATTGCATACAGTAAAGAGAAAATAGATAAATGCTAGTGTAATATACCTACATTTCAAAGTCTGCACACATCCTGCAGAAATTTATCAAAATTTGCTATTCTGGCATTGTTTTTCCAGAATAAGTATATCCACATGGAGTTTGTACCAAAATAAATATTCTGGAGTACTTATTTCACTCAGTTCTCAAATACGGACAAGTTGTTAAATACTTCCAGCCAAGAATCTGGGAACATCTGTGGGGTTCATTCCCTGTAGAAATTCTTCTCCCCGCCTCTCACAGCATTGGATTTTTACTGTAACCTTCATATGTTGGTTTCGGGTTTTTTTGTTTTGTTTTTTTACTGCATTAATCTTCCTTTTTCATGTTGCAGTTTAAAAGACAGGTAATAGTGTAAAAGTTCACACAACCTTCTTGGCACTGATTTATACACACATTACTATTTATTTCCGTTAAGTGAGCTTAATGACTGAAAATGAGGGACTGATTGGGTGTGGTGTGAAGCAGTGATGATAGGTGCAAACACTGGGGGGGACTTACTGCCTTTACCTTCAGGCATCTACATCTGGACTAATCATCCTAAATGTCTTTTGCAGTCATGGGAGAGAAATAGGCATTTTTAGGGTGGAAATCATTTGACCTATTTTAAATGTCTGCTTTTAGTATGGTATGACTTATAAACTACTCACTTGGAACTTTACAGGAATTAGTCATATGCTTAAGTTCTAGTACTTCTATAATATTTTGGGAGTGAAGTCCTAGGATGTAAATGCCATGAGGGCACTATCATATAGGGACCGCTTCCCTCTGGCAGACAGAAGCTCAGCTTCCACTGGCAGACCTGTCAGTCATTTAACATTTGGAGAGTCTGAACATGCTTCTTGAAAGACAGATATATGCTGCTTCACTGGACTGTGAATAAGATATTTAATCCAAAATTCAGAGAACATATTTTAGACCTGAGGATTTCCCAAAATAAATAAAAAGTATGAGAAATTCTGGTTTCAGACTGGATTGCTCCAAGACCATTCCTGGTTTCACGCTAGGCTTGCTGCTTTCCTGTCTGACTCCTGTGAGTTTTTATTTAAGGGCTCTTCCTTTTTCTGTTGGCATGAATCTTGAAAGTTCTTTCACTTCTGTGTCATTCCAACTTTGCCAGACTCTGTGATATTTTTCTGGTGAAAAATGAGTGAAGAAGCTACAGTAATTGACCTGAACACATGGTTAGATAGTGTGCACATGTGTTTTAATCAGATACTGAATTCATATTTTGAAATAAGATGCGGAGATTACTTTATTAATAGCTGAGTGCTCTAAACACCAAGTTTTTGTACCTACCCATCAAAAAGTCCTTCACTGAGATGTACCTTCTTGTAATTGTCAAGATATATGCAGGAGAAATTTGGCATTTTACCAGGAGAAGCCAAGTCTGCCATGTGATACAGAGGTATTACTTTCATAAACTGTTAAAGTTTTCAAATAACACTAAAAAAAACACAGCTGGAAGATGTTTATGGTACCTTCCTCAGTGCAAGAGAGCTGATTTTTTTAAACACAGCTTTTAAAGTATTTACCTTCACCTTTATCTTGCATTTAACACTCAATAGCAAATTAAATTTTGCTGTGAAGTACTGTGCTGTGCCAAGTATTCAAAATTTAAGATCTATGGGGTGAATAGTTCTTTTTATAGATTTCCCTACTTCCCCCCCTTGAATCTTTACAATAATAAAACGCTTGTGGGCTTTACAAGACGTTAATAGGCAGAGGCTACTTTGAACTCGTGCAAGGAGGGCTATGTTGCCTGTTTTTTCAGCTGTACTTTACAAAGATACATCTGAACTATTTTTATGCACATTCCTTGTATAAATTTTATCTGAAGAAAAATAATTTATTGAGACATTCTGTTTGAATTTCATAGAAGTTGTTTTATGTAAACATTGGATTTAACACTGATTTTTAAGGACAACTTTGTGCATTGAAAAAACGAGGTTTATTAGTTACAGTATAGTAAGCCTAGTTTCATGTTCTACTCTTTTATTAATAAGCAAATTTGAGTTTTCAGCAATTATCTCTAATGTATATTACTAAATGGGGTTTTTGTTCTGTTCTTTTCAAACTTTTTTCACTGTTCTCTAGCGCATTAAATCTGGCAGAGATGGCAGTGCACGTAGCCGCAGAGAAGGAAACACTGGTGGTGGTAAGTACTTAATGCCTCTGCTTACATATCAGATTTGTCAGCATCCTAAAGAAAATAGTTTTTCTTAAAGTGTTTGTAAAACCACCTTACATTTCGAAATGCACACAAATATGCATTGAGTAATATGCAATTACTTCACAAATCTTGTTTCATACTTCTTGATTATCTCATTGCTCTGTTGAAACTTCAACTGGTATAGTAGCGTGGACTTGGTCTAAGATTTGTGCTTTATATACAGATCTCAGTGTATTCCTAAAGCTAAATTTCTACTTGTTTTCAGTATTGTGGACTTGAACATATTTATCCCATTAACTTTGGAATATTTACTATAAGAATCATTTATTATAACAAAATAGAACATGTAAGCCGTGAAAAACAGGAGTTCATTGTGACTTTATTTAACATAGAGAAAAGGGAATTTTGTCCCCACAATCTAGTCTACTACATTAGGTGTTTGTTACAAGTTCAAGAGGCTATTTTGTGCAACCAGCTCCCTAATAAGGAGAAGACACCTGTACTGTCTTTAAGCTCCTTCTTCCTCTTTTCCCAGTATAGCCAAGTTGAAGTACTAGAGTTTTCCATAGAGGAAAGCTTGCTCTCTGACTTCTAAGTCTCTCTGCTCCTATAGATCTACAATGCTGACTTTCATACATGTAAAACTCTAGCAAAGTAAGTCTGGAAACTGACCTGCTTTGTCTTTTCTGCACTAGGTAGTCTGCATATTGCAGAGCTAATGATTTTTCCCTCCCATTATTAAATCTATGAAATGTTGGTAATGTTAAACCTAACTGTTCCCTGCTGCTGCTCTAAGGAAACTAGCAGACTTCAGGTTCCGTCAGCCACCTGGAAAAAAAATCCCTACGTTGACTCAAAAAGGAAATGGTTTCATTGTATTCTGCTTTTGGTTTATCTTAGTATCAGTGGGTCTCATAAAAAGATATCCCCTATAAACTCTTGCTGCTTCCCTTCCTTTTACAGAGAAATAATTTATGGATTTTTTTTTTTCTTATTTGGCAATTCTGTTTCTCCACCTACATAGCAGGCGCTACTACATTTATCCAATTCTGTAAAGTCAGAAAAGTCATGGAAATTACTAGTGTAATGTTAAAATGAACTTAGAATGCTGTTACATTTAGACTGCTCTCCTGGGTTCTCTAAGGGTTAAGAATGAGTGTTGGATGCTTAGAGAGATCTCATTCCTTTTTCAGCTCAGCAGTTTCACTAGAGAAGCTTTTAAATCATTTCTTGATATGTAGAAAAAACACCATTCACCTAGGATTGAATTTTACCTGCTCTGGGCCTCAGGCCAAAGTAATTCTTGGGGTGAAATTCCTTATTTTGGTAACAGAGAGGGATGGAAACGTTTCTGGACTCTCCTTTGTTACATAAGCCCTATGATCAGGCAGCCAGCTGGGGGGTGCCAGCAACACAGCAGTGTGAGACAGCATCGGGACCTTTTTTCTGTCGTAAAGTGGAGATCCACTTTGGCTTATCATGAACAGAAATGAAGAGCAGCATTGGTAGCAGGCAAGCGTATTTACAGCTGTGCAAAACATTGCATCAGGCATGTAGAAAAATGGCACAAAGGGTCTATTTTCTTACAGCTACATTTTGTAATTATGACTACTCTCATTAGTGAAAAAGGAGTATGTTCTTGGGAGAGAGTGAGTCAGTAATTTAGCAAAAAAGGATATAAATAATGATCAAGCTGGAAAGATGCTAAGCCAGTGTTAATCCCCCAAACTACCAGTTTGTCAATGATTCTTTTAAACACAGAAGTATCTATGGAAAGTTGTCTTTTTCTAAAAAAAAAATTAAAAAATTAAAAATCCCTTCCCCTCCCCTCCAAAGTTGAACACATGAGGAACTTTGACTGCAGGCTCTAGTAATTCCAAGGCATTACTCTTTCCCCCCAGCATCAGAGTAACTGGAGAAGAGCAAATGCAGACATTTAGGATGCTAACATAAAGAGGATGAGAGGGTAAGCAGGGTCAGAATTGACCTGGAATTTGTCCTATCAATAATTCTTAGATTGTTGCTCAAGATATTATGTCAAATTCATGAAGGAATGGAAAAAAACAGTTTGGGAACAGGTCTGTGTAAAAGCATGTTTGAGAAGTCTCTGTTAAATTCAGTGCCAAAGATCCAACCTTTCTGGAAATGACTCAGCAAACAAGCAGAGGTACAAAGAAGGTTCTGTATTGAGCCTGGAGTTAACTTTCTGCTGGGATTCCTAATTAAAAGTTGTGGTGAGATGTACTACTTATGTATTTTTAGAAGGAGTCAAAGGCATTGCACATTTTTAAAGTAGTAATGTTCACTCTAGGGAACCTTATCAGTGAAGAAACCACACACTCACAGCAACAGATGTTAAATTCTATGTAGCAGTTTGTCTACCTTTTACTGAGGATGACTGAGAGATTTTGTCCAATGTTTGGCATTATTCACCTGGGCTATGACTCTGTATTTTGCAGTTTAATAAATTTCTGTACATGGCCTGTGTGAAGACACATATGAAATATAAACATAGGTTATTTTACTTCAGAACCTTAGTACACTTTTGATAAACTAATGGCTTCAAAATAATAAAAGAAACATTTCTATACATTTTAAGATTAGTCTTTTCCAGTGGTGTTGCCAAGACCAAAATGGACCATTTTCCTACACTGTATGAGGGATTTGCCATCGTTACTGAACCCAGTGAAGCATGGAATCCTCCTTAGTTTAGTACTTATTAGCTAAATTAAAGTACTTACTAGCTAAATGAAGTGTGTATGCATTCCAAATATTTTAGGTATGAGGCATGTTTTACTTCTTTCCTCTTACCATCTCACTGTCCCCATACTTGCTGGCATTCTTAACAAATTTTTTTTTCCCCCCAAGTATTTTGTTCCTATATAGTTATTTATATTAGGAGTATTAATAATTCAGGCTTCCTTGTCTTAGAAAATATGATCTAAAATTGCTTTTGAAGAGAAAGTTAAGAGGAAAGAGAACTAGATCAGGAGAGTTTGTACTTCATAGGACACCTACTACTTGGCCAATATAAATTAAAACAGAAGGTGCATAAGATGCACCAAAGCATAATTTGAAGAGTATGATTAGTGTATGCATGGATGGTAGACAGAACAGAAAAAGGGAGACCAAGAAACCTGACATCTATATCAGTGTCAATTAAAGTCTGCTCTTGTCTCATGAAAAGGATAAGCATTAAATCTAAAATGCTTACCCAAAATTGAACACACTGTTCACTCTTATTATAAAGAGTGAAATTTTCTTCTCCCCACAATTATCAGATTTATGATTTTCAATCTTTTTGATTCATGTTGGAAGCAGATGACATTGGTTCACTCCCCTAAAATTATTTTTTAATTTAAAAAGAGAAAGAAAAAAAGAAAAAAAAAAACCCAAACCAAAAAACAGCACAAAACCCTGGAGGGAGCTAATAGTACATCTGAGTTTAGGCAATTCTCAAAGATTTCCTTTCCAATAATCTTGTTTTCATACTCACTTTTTTGTGTTTTGCAGAGATGTGATAGTGACATCCAGAATTTGGAAGTTAGGACACTGTGGTTTTTACTACCCTAAGAGATTTTTACTGTTAAATAGCATAAGGCCTTCCATAGATAAGGGAAAGCATGACTTCAAGGAATATATTACTGTAGCAGTGTTTACTTGGTGTCTGCATCTGCCCTGCTCTCTGAATGGGGAGTTTTGTACTGGATGAGAGGGGAGTTTTATACTGGATGAGAGGAGACATGCAGTCTCGGATAGGAGCCCAAAGCAGTGTTGAATTCAGAAGATGAAAGGCTGAGCACTTTGCGTTCTCCTTCTTACCTAAGCCTGTCCAGATGAATTTGGGATGGAAACCATGCGAGAATAATTTAAGTGTCTTTTCCCATTTTTATTTCACCTGTGACAATGCCAGTGGAGAAATGGGTTTGTCCATCCCAAACAAACAGCCCATATTCAAACACCCTTTACCAGCCCATAGGGATCTCCTCATACTATATGGAGGCACATTATAGATGTTAGGGCTATAAGCATCCCAAATAATCTTGACTGTGATAAAGGCAAGAGATTCTTTTGTTACCCTGCAGCCAGAACTTCACGATCACTTACATTTTCTAGGCTTGTGTGCCTGTTGATTAATTACAAATTGTTGTGGGATAGTTCCATTGGCTGTGTGTGGAAAAAAAAAAAAGAGGTTTTTTTAAATAAACAGGGAAAATACCTGAATGAAGAAAACATCTTAATCTGTTTTCTGCATCTGAACTCAGCGAAGAAGTTAGCTGAACTGACACACCATAAACAATTTTCATTCCACCGAATTTCAAATCAAAATGAACTGCAGTGGACTTAAACATTGCATCTGCTTCCCATGCTGTTTCTTGGTTTTAATATAATATTCTGCCTTCTAACCAAAGCCCTCTCTTCTCTGAAGATGGTGTCTTCATTCCAAACATCACAGAGCTGCATTTAAACACATTCTGGATTTGGTGTATTTGTAGTCTTTAAACACATTAGCCCACTATGGACTTTGTTACATAAACATTTTACAGAGGAGGTAGAATACCAAATAACCTTACTCTTTGATATCTTTTCCTGATGAGTAGAATGGTACTAAAAATTCTAATTTATGTCCTTTGTGATATTGGAGGAATTTCTATTGCAGTAGTCTCCTCACTGTAACTGCAACTAGTGAGATTCCTTTTAAAAATAAATATAATGGATTTTTTGGATTGAAGTGATATACACACAGATATCTTGCTAAGTAGGAAGTACAGAAACACTTAAAAAGATTTAGAATCTTTTTTGTTAGATATCACTACTTAAAATAGGATTATTCCAAAATAGGATTACTTTTGCAGTATGTTGCTTTATTCCTTATTCTGCCATATAAAATTAACCATTTTTTAAAAGTTTTATACTTTGATTCTTTTTTTCCTTCCAAATTGTATGTGGAGGAGTTAGTTCAAATTAATTTTTGTAGGAAGTTGAAAAACTCTCAGTGAACAGAACATGTTATACTTGTAATACAATAATTTAAATATCCTAAATATAACATTGTGGGCATGACTTAAACAGATGAGAGGAAGGAATGCACTGTAAAAGATATCAGTGTGCAGAGTATATTATTTATGTCTTTATATGCATAGTTCCCAGTTAAAGCTATTGAACACAGCCTGTGAGGGGAAGATAATGTCAGCATGATAATCCAAGTCTCAGGTATAATCATTTTACAGATTAAATATATTTATAAATCAGATTTTTAAATTATATTGACCAGCTTTTCTCAATCAGTTACTGTTGCTTTTCAAACTGAAATCTGGAGCCATGTTCCTGCACTCAGTTTATGTGTATGCATCCACTTTATCAACGTAGAGTGAGTACACTGGGACTGGTCTCCATGTGAACTACAGTAATAACATACTTTATAAATAAAAGCACAAGAAGTAGATAAATAAGCAGCATGTATTAATTGCAGTGAAGGTTTCCTTAAATACAGAGAGCAATTTATTTCAGCAGTGGTCTTCCATTACTCAAAAACTTTATTTAATTAGGAGCATGTGTTTGTACAGTTACTAGACTGATGCAGATAGAATAAATTTGTAGTTTGAGAAATGTCTACCTGTAGTCCTTTGATTGCAAGTGCAATCAGATGGATGTTAACAGTCATTAGTAGAGAAACACTATTAGTAGGGAAAAACTACAAAAAAAATTCTTATCCAGAGTTTTTATTATTATCCTTTGTGCCAATGTTAGCTTTGTTTTCTTCTGTGTATTACTTTAGTGAAAGTTAATTTCATTCCCATAATTCAAAACCTGGAATGTGTATAAAATCTTCTTCCTGTTTTGGTGGAGTGGGGGCAGGAAACGGTGTGTAGAAACTGTAAAACTCACCTCCCAAAAGTATGCATGTCTGTGATAAAATGCTTTAAAAACAATTCCTCCCCTGAAGTTCTCTTCACTATAGGATACCAAAATCCTGAAGTCTACATTGCAAGTTTATAGTCCTTAACATTGGCCAAATTGTGTATGTATGTATACTGAGTAAAAACACATAGATGATTTATCTGCAAACAGAACTACAAAAAGTAATTTCAAGATGAGATTTAAACTTCTGGCAGATCATGTTATATGGTCAGCGGAATTTTTAATAGCTGCCATATTGGCAGCCAGATCCATGGCAGAGTGTCAAGAAAAGCCTTACCCCAAATGGCTCAGCAACTAGGACACTCCTCCTGAAAGATGGAAGGAAGGCATTGACCTCTCACTTCCTGAGGTGCTGCCTGACATCTCTGTGTAAGGTAGATGGTGGCAACCACCTCGTACTCTCTTCCAGATGTACTTTAAAATGAAAGATGCTTTTCTTCCACATTTTTAGGTATGCTCAGAGCATAGTGCAGTCCATGGAGAACTGACATGGTTTGGCATATTAGCTTAATTTAAACTAACTGTGGACTGCTACCAGAAGAGATGTTAACCTTCCCCTCACTCCTACTGTAGATATAATAGTTATATAGAGGTAAGGTGAGCTGCGTTACTCTGCTGATCCACTTGAGAAAAAGTTTTCATTAGATGAGTTTTAAATGTATCAGTAACCTGCTCCAGCGCAGCATGCTACCACTTGACAGCATGTGGAGCGGGTGTGATTCAGGGCAGAAGGGAAAGGGTGCTTCTTTCTGTGGCAAGGTGGGACTAGATCGGTAGGTTCAGGGTAAATGGAAGGTGGAACTCCTTAACTCAGGTTATTTCGGACGCAAAAATTTTAAAGGGGCTCAAGGGAAGACTGAACAAGTTCCTGGAGAATAAATCAATCCATTATTAAATACAAAGAGCTGCCCCCTTTCCCCAAACACATGCTTGATTTACAGATTTTTGGAGGCTAGGAAGTTATTAATGGAGAGCTACTGTATATGCTTGCTCTACTTATGATGCTCTTCCCTAAGCACCTTGTTGTTCTTTTGTATGAGCTGTAAGCCTGTTTAGATACATAATTTAATCTAGTAAAGCATCCATATGCTCTTACTGCTTAAGTATTAAGAGGACACTGTGCCCATAGATACTTACTCCTCATAGTTTTTTCCAGTGTGCATTTAGTCAAAGTGGGATGTACTGATCAAATAACTTGCTGCTTCTGGAAAGAACAGTCCAGCCCCTCTCAGCACTTCTTTTCTTTCCTGTTCCTGGTCATACGTTCTTGCTGCTTCCCTTGTGCTACTTCTAGCATTAATCTAACCCTTTGGTGAGTTGGTTCAGTTCATTAAATGCAGTAAATAATGTGTTTGGACAACTGAATCAAGTCTGAAGCCTACAAAGCTACATTTGTGTGAACAGCTACATTTGCTCACTGTAACAGCACTCACAATTCCATTTACTGTATTGGCTCATAAATGGCAAGTGGAGCTGAGGCACCAAGGTCACATGCTGAACACCCTGCAGGCGTTTTGCTGCTCAGGGTGGCCATTTTGGGCAACTCAGTCATAGCAGTAAGTGCTTAGGGAACTTCAAAGCAGAGCAGTTGGTGAGATTTAGATACTTCAAGGGTTGGACATCCACTAGATGGGGAGAGAAAAGGGGGGAAAATTTGGCTTCAAATTTTGGACTTATTGTTTCATTCCATTTTTGGAGGTAGCCCTAATAAGGCTTAAGGGTCCTAGGATGTCCAGGAAAGCTTCTGTTTTCAATTGTTTATTTTAGGGCAGTAAGATGTACAGGTAACTTGTGGGTATTATGTTTATCCCAGCCGTTTTGGTTTGTCTACCATCCTTTCTTTTCTTTTAAGTTAATATAAAATCTTTCACCTTCCTCTGGTAGTATCACTAGAACCCATGTGTTTTCCTCCTTCACAGTTGAAAACCTTTGATATGCCTCCATCTTCCTCTTTTATTTTCATTACAGCCAGTTTTTCCTTTCTGGAACCAACCAATTAAACCTATGGAGTTTCTTTGACTAGTTCAGTCTTCCCCTAGTGTAGTTTCTACTGTATTGTTCCTGTCTGTGCATCTCCCTACTGCTTCTTCCAACTTTATTCACTTGTTTTCTATCGCACAAGACTCTGTGCCTACTCCTATCCTATGCTTTCTCTCCCTGTTAAACGTTTTGTATTCTCCTCTAAACTGTCCTCAGAATGTTTTCATCCACACCATCTTTGAAGCTCAGCACCCACCTCCTTGCTGTGCAGGCCTGTCCAAAGCCCACTGAAATTAAGAGGCAGCCCTTTTGTAATTTCACAGCTCTTTTGTTGAGCCCCCCCCCCCATCAAACCCATTGATTTCTTTCAGTTTCTCCAAACCCTTTGTTAAGCATTCACTTCTTTCATGAAACCTGTCAGTGAGAATTGATCCAAGGGAGGTTGATGTACATTAAAATAGATTTTCCTTGCTTTGAAGTTTCAGCTGTAAGCTGTGTCTTGTAAACATATTAACTGTTTGATATGTGACTGTATGTATTAGATAGTTCTTGGAGCAGAGATATTGTCTTCCAATTCAGGGCTGAGTAAACTGAAGTCTGCAGCAGTATTTATAGAGAAATAAAGGTTTTGTCATTTTTGTGGAAGTTTTTTTGGTGGGATTTTTTTTAATAGTAACAATATTTATAAAAAGAACACTTATAGTAAATAAGACAATGGAAATGTGTTGCCAAGTCCACACTTTGTAATTAATGTTTGCTGAATGAAACCCATTTTTGCTCCTAACAGATGGAGGACTTCTAATAACAGCATTGTTTCGTGTTGTAAATGAGCATGTTTGTATTTGGTTGCATGGCAGGTCCTGCCTTGTAAATATACCAAGCCAAACATGAAACGTATTCTCCTAGGAGAAAAAAAATCGCATAAAAATTCGTTGTAGCAGACGAGAGTCAAAGCTTGCCATGAATGTGAAAAAGAGATTCAGAGGAGAACAGAATATTTAAAGTGTCTGGAATACTGCTGTGGCAAGAGAATGTTAATCTGACGTTGTCTGGGCACGAGGCAGCCCTCGGAGCCGACACATTCCTTGGGGCCCCGCTGCAAACTGAGCTGCCAGCACAGTGTTTACAGCAAGATGCAGGGCCAGGATGGTCTGTATACATGAACTGTGCCTGCCTGCCATGCAGACAGCACATGCCAAATATACTCTTCTAATTAAAAGCAAAGTTAGTGTTGTATTTAACCTTGACAATATTGAACAGGTGGATCATACTAATGTATTAGTAAGCACACAGACATATGAATGTCCATATACATTGTGACAGTGTTTATATTTATCATGCTTATTTTAACTCCAAAATGTGACTGTAATTTATAAGCAACGGAAATGTCAGCATTTGAAGCAGAAATATTTTAATGTGTTTACTCCAAAGTAAATAAGGCTGTATATATATATATTTAAAATTAAAACACACGCATGTGTGGACACAGTGTCCATTGTGTTTTAATGACCACGCATTACAAACGAGTACTATATCCATCATGAAAAGATGGTTTCATCCAAATCTTGTTTGACAGATAGTAGCTGAATTTATGTTGTTCTTGTATCATGATTTCACAGAACATAACAGCATGTTATTTATCTTCAACCTTTTTTTTTTTTCCCCAGAGAGTGGTGGTACCAAAGGGGAAAGACTGAGTGCCAGACTAAAAGCTTTGCCTGGAACAAGTGAACCCTATGAAAGTAGCAGCAGTAAAGAAATAGGCAAGTGGGCATCTTATACCTTCTCGCTTTCCTGGCCCTCAAAGAGAGGGGAGATGGGAAAAACAAGTTATTGGAAGAGCATGTAAAAGTAAACAATTAGGGAAAACATCTTCCTCGTGAAATAAATGTGAAGAATGGCTTTAGCTTCATTGTTTGAGCTCATTATAAAGTAATTGTAATTATTAAGAGATGTGGCCCATGTGAATATTTATTACTTTCAGTATCTGTCTGCTGCATCCTTTAGTCGTTCTTGTGGTTCTGCAGTCATAAGTTCTTCACTAAGATTGCATTTTCAAAGGGATTTAGAAACCCAAATCCATGTGGAATGTGCTACTTCCTAAAGTGCTCTTCCTTAACCAACTCATCAGTCTTGCTGTTTCATGCACTTTTTTTGTGGTCTTTTTCTCCCTTAATGACTGTAATAAAATAAAGATATTTTTTTTTAAAAAAGGGAAGGTAAAAATAAAGCTTCTATTGCTAGCACCCGGGTACTTTGCTCTTGTGCCATGCCTCAGTTCCTGAGTGCAGTATCTTGTTCTCATTCAGCGTTCATGTGCTCTTTCTGGTCTGCCTTTCAAAGACAGCTTACAGATATATGTAACGCTAAAACCCTCTCTTGTGTTTGATTGTATATGTTTGAAACAAAGCTTAAAATTACTTGCAGGTAACTGTTTCAAATGTATTTATTTAAACCCTAGATGCCTCCTACATAGATCCACTTGGCCCACAAGCCGAAAGACCAAAAACTGCAGCAAGAAAAAGAACTGAGGAAGATGACTTTGCTGATGAAGAACTAGGAGAGGATTTGCTTCCAGAATAGCATATGGCCCACTCATAGTTTTTTTCTCCTTTTAAAAGTTTTAGCAGAAAAACTTTCATCGTGATGATTTTGTAGTGGATTTTGATATTTGTGAAATACTTTGGATATATGGTATTAAAAACATGGATTTGAAGTTGCAGTGTCTTTTATAATTGTTTTTAAAAAAATAATGCTGAGGTTATTTTACTCATGCGTAAAAACTATACAGGTATTCAAACTCATTGCAAACTCTATCAAATGCATAAAGCTTTTGCTTTCCAAGATATGTCCAATGATAATATGAAACACAGCAGCCTCTACAATTCCACCTTTCAATGTGAAATACCTCAAAGCAGTGTTGTAAGATTGAAAGTCCCATATCCTTCATCCAAAGCCAGAATTTAAGGCCTGTGAATTGACTTTCTGAAAATGTTGAATATGACCTTGGTCATCTTTAAGGCCCCAATTCAGCAAAGCATTTAATACTGATACTGAAGAAAGCATCTTAATTTTAGTCTATACTTAGCTGAACTAGGGCCATTTTGCAGTCTCTTGGCAACCTCCTAGGTACTTTTGCAGTTACAAAGATGAGGTTTTTATTTTTTTATTTCTAATGGTCAATGGGCAGGATTTCAGTCTAGTTTGTTCAGATTTGTTAATTAGATTTCAGCTTTTGAATCTTATGTTGGTGACTGTGGCACTGTCACAGAGGTAGCTTTCTACAGCCTAGGTTGAGTATGTACAAAGATGCTAGTTACAGAAATCATTTTGCTTATGAACTGAACAAGTTTGATCTGAAGTCACTGAGACATATTAAATAGGAACATGGGGGTTCTAATTTATATCACTTTTCAGAGATAAAAATATTAGTCAGGTGTTCAGAATTTCCTAATAAATACTTGCAAAACTAGTACACTGGTGTGGCAGGGACTTGGTTTTAAAACATTAGTGTGAATTTGGTTTAATCATTAGACTTTGGTTATTACACTTTGAAATGCAGGGATTCAGTCTTCTGAAATTCCCAATGCTCATTCTCAGTGCTGGTGCTTAGACTGTTTCCCAACACCGGAAAGTTCTCTTCATATCTTCATGAAATGTTCATTTCAGGTTTCAAAAACATCTGCCGGGTCTCATAAGATGTCTCTGCAAGTGGTCTGTAATGGCAGAGTTGTAGGAATGTAGTCCTGTGGGGTTTATGGTACGTTAATGAACCGCTTTACACGTAACGTGTTTCCCACGATACCGGTGCAGCACTCGGTCTAGGACTGCACCCGCTGCCGCTTGGTGGTACAAGCAGAGAACATTCAGTGCGGTTTATGGAACATCCTGAGGAGCTCACCAGAGAAGAAAGACACAGTAAGCCCTGGGGCCTGGTCCTTCTAGAGGATGGAGACAAGCGTGAGAAGGAAGTGGATGCCACCTGTCTTATTTCTGCAAGTCTTTCCTGTGCTGCAGTTAGAGAACTTAGCAGCAGGACAGAAAGGACAAAAAGATGACCTAATCTGCTGCAGCTAGGGACAGAAAGGGAACGAATGAATGGCTTATGTGGCTGAAGAGCTTGGATACCACACTATGATGCTAACATGCCAGAGCAGTCTTTGGCTTTTTGACTGTTCAACTTGGCTGAGGAGACCTTCCGTATCTTTTAGCATGAGAAATACAGAAATGTGTTGCCTCTCTTGTCCCTGGTGAATCCCCAGTTTCACTGCAGACTTTACCGTTTTCCTTTTTTCCACTCCTTGACAACAGCCCAAAGCCAGCGCACGCCTGTCAGCACCGAGTCTGTGTGCTGTTGTCAGCTGGGTATATTCTGGGTCCGTTGTAGAGCCAGCAGGAACTTGCTGTCTCTGGCACTGGGCAGCCCTGACCTCTTCACCAAGGCCACCCCTGCAGCCCCACCACTGCCAAAACCTTGGCACTGACACCCAATACAACAGTGTATAGTTTTAATATTTTCAGTGAAATGTCAGCCAGCAAGACAAAGGAGGGGAGATGGCGAGGCAGTTGAGCTGAACAATCCTCAGAGAAGGACTTGGACAGATGATTTAGCCTTATGGTCACACTTGAGAACCAGCTTTCTCTTGCCTGTACTTCACTGCTGCTGTATCTACTGCTCTGGTCATGGGATGACATTTTCCTGGGTATCACGGTAGTTCTTTTCTGTCAGGTTTACAGTCTTGGAAGACCTGGACCTCCAGGATGCAACATGCCAGGCAGGAGGGAGCACGTGCAGCTGCAGACTGCAGTGGAATGACGTATCTGACTAATCGCAGTGGGGGAAAGTATTTGGGACCATGGCAGGGAGCACAGATGAACCTGTGAAACAGTGCACAGAAGAAGCCAGGCAAGATACTGTCATGGTCTGCTAACACAAAACCATTTGAGTAGAGCATCTAATCAAACACTGCAATTGCATAGATGTGTCCATAATAAAGTGGTATGAATTACTAACAATTTGGGATATGGTTCATGACTTAGTCTGTAGAAACACTCCTACTGACATCAGAGAGATTTTGATTAGCAGCAGTTTTCTTGGTTGGTTTTGCCCAGATGCCTAACTGTACATCATGTAAAAATTTATGTTTTTACAAACAAAATTGCACTTTTGTTCCACTCTTGCACAAATTGCGAGGAACTTCTGGACCATGTTGTTTCCTATAGCATGAGGATCTGATCATATAATGCTCTGGGTTATGATGTATTTGCATGTTATTTTGCAAGTACAGTTGAGCTTGTTCTGAACTGACAGAAAGCCATGTGATCCAGCTCCAACACTGGAATCATAAGTCCTGCTGACAGTCAAAATGATTTAGCCCAGGTTCATGTCCTTCAAAACCATGTTAACTATGGGTACGTCTCTACTAGAACTGCAACATTGCCAGGTCAGGCCCAGAGCAGAGGAGCTGACGCAAAACCATCTGCACTGTAAGACCAGCAGCATGCTCCCCAGTACAGTTTTGGCCCGTCACTACCAGCAATCTCCCAGACAATTCCCTTGCATGACCCAAAGGTTAGCCTGGGCCAGGAACCATTCTCCATAAGCAGCTTCGGTGCAGCCTCCTCCTTCTGCTGTGTGAGATGTTCTGTGTGAGGGAACACAAGATGTGACATCCCACCTGGACTCAAGGCTGGAGAGTGATCCCTGATGGGGACTAATATAACTGGAATCTGTTCAGGGGGAAGAAGCTGTGTGCACACACCTGCATGATTCAGGCAGCTCAGGTCTCAAAGGAAACGTGGCCATGCCAGTGGGGGCTGTGTCTAAAATAATTACCTGGGTTATACGTGATTATTGTGCTATGTTGATGTGATGACCCCGTCCTGGAGGTAGCTTGGTTGGCATTTAGCTCAGGTGGTGTGTGAGTTGTGTTCCCTGCTGCCATCCATGTAGGATGCCCTCAGTCCTGCAACAGGTCTCAGAAACTGCAGGAGTGGAAACACTCCATGAGCTAAATAATTCTACCTTCACCCCAGAAATTCAAGCAGAAACATTTACGCACTTTTGGTTGTGCAAAACAGACTCCATCTCCAGAAGCCATACTGCAGATATGTGCTTCCAGTGCCATTTAAGTCCTGATTTTGTGTTTATCATTCTGGAATTAGTAGATCATTTAAAACTCCTGAATAAAGTTCTGGTAAATGCAATAGGATTGCTATTATATCAGTTTGTTTATTTTTTTATCTTAGGAGGGCAGCAGCATTAAACCTAGGAAAATGCTAATCTTCTTGAGGAACTGACTTGTGAGCTATTTTAGCTTGTATTATCATCAAAAATTTATTGGTCACAATATTAAAAAATCCTCAGTTGACCACTCACACCTGAGATATTATGTAAGTCTTCTTCAGGATACACTGAATTCAGTTAGATACAAAGTTACCTTTCTCTTTACATGTATGAAAAATGTCTTTGTGCAGTAGGCTCTCTGGTAATGACCCTATGAGTCACTGTCACTTTACAAAACATACAGAGATTCATTTTCCTTGGATAAAGGTGGAAAGTAATCACAGCAATTCTATCCCTTGAGACAGACATTTGTCTTCTTGATTCTCTCTAGAGTCTTCTATGTCTATTACTGCTTCAAAAGTGGACAGGGAAAAAAAATCCTTTGAGAATAGCCTCTTAGAGCAGAGGCTGTGAACTCTCTGTGAAGAGTTGGTTACCCTGGTGATGAGCATCTTGGCAGCATAAATAGCCAAATATAAATGATTACTTGGGTAGTATTTCATTTATTTATAAACAAGCCTAACTCCACAGTATCAAAGCAAAGCATTCTTACTCACACATTTAATGTTTCACCCTGAACATCCTTCACTACAGACTGCATAACTCATTACTTTTAAAACAAAGCTATTCTAGAGTAACGTGGGAATTGAAAGCTGTATGAAGAAAAGATAAACAGTTCTGCAAGTCTTATGATGAAGGGCTGTTTCTCTTCTTGGTTCCTTTGCAAGTGTAGTATGAGACCACAAGAAATTAATCTAATTTGCCAAGCTTTGATTGTTCTTGATTTCAAAGGCATGGATTCTCAGCTTTTCAATAGAAAGGCCATTTTTATCCTGTTTGCTCCTCAGTTTCCACCTTTCAAAATGAAGGCCATTAAGGATTCTCCATTTTGCAAGAATTCAGTTTTGCAAAGCTAAATATGCTGAGATCCTGCTGTAGAAGATGCTGTGCCATAGAAGCTGCAAAGTGGTATTACGATGCTTACAAATGCAGGGAAGAGGGAATGGGAACAGAATCAGCAGCGTGGGTGACAGGTTATCTGCAAACAGAATGTCAAAGAGAAGGACGTCTTTGGGGAGTAATTTTATTCTCTGTCTGAAGATTTATACCTGCTGGTGATGACAGCTGAATGTTTGTTCCATACAACAATATAAGTTGTTCAACTTGAAGACCTATATGATGATTGTTAAATGTTTTTCACATCACTATTTCAGATAGAGATGGGATCTTGTTAATGTACACGCTGCTGTAGCAGGATGGGGATGAGCATTTGGAATATGCCAGTGTAGGGCAACTGTATCAGTGCTGGGACAATCACATTACAGTGGCATCATTAATAATGCTTGTCACAATAATGTGTTTTATTTATGTGAGAACCATAGTTTCTGGAACTGGCTGCCATGCCAGGGCTGCTATGGAAGAAAACAATCCCAAGGAAGAGAAAGTCCCCACAAGGTTGCTCATTGGTGGTTAATGTGTCTGGGAAGGGCTACATTCTTACACCTACTGGCAGGTTTTCATGACCATGTTAATGGTTCAGAAACAACTTTCTAAATTATCTTAATGGTCTGATGATAATATATTTGAATAAGATTTTTTCTCCTGCAATGACATATTTTTCTCCAGCTGTTAGTAACAATATAGCACTGAAGATACGAACCTTGTGTGGTTTTTGTGCATTTCAGTGTTTAACATTGCATGAAACTCTCTCTGATGGAATCATGTGCAGAAAATGTTTCTTCTTACTAATATGAACTCACTAAAAATGTCTGCCTTATTCTTGCACAGCTCAGTTTTCTTTTGAACATCCTGACTTTCTCATAGCAGAGTTGTGTGGAACTGAATTTATTAACTACCTAGCATGGATTACTATAGTGTCAATATCAGGAGAGAGGCAGCTGCCACTCCCAAGTATAACTGTTGCGTTACAACCCCCAGAAAGAGCATTTAGAATATTATGTAAAGGTGAAAGAAATAGTTTTTCTACTACTCAGTATATTTCCTTCTGTCTCTCCTATCAGTGGCAAGTTTCTCTTCCCCTTCCTCTCAAACTTTTCCCCTTTGACTTGGTTAAAAAGGGATAATGTAAGGTGAATAAAGGAGGATGAGAAACAGTAAGGCACAACATGAAGCTCACTGGAATCCAGTAAAATAGAATGTGAAGACTGGATCATATTAGAATTCATAGATGAAATGATTGCATAGAAGGTGAACTGCTATCTTAATTTGTAAAACATTCTGGGCCAGGAAAGCAGAAAGTTTACAATAACATATTGTTGAAACACTAAGGGCAACACCAGAATCTTGGGAGACTATCAAGAAGAACCCTTATGAACCATAAAAAGTAGCTGTCATTTTTTGACAGCAGGTACAAAAGTGCTTACAATGTATTAGAAAACAGAAGTCCAGAAATCTTCTAAGGATCTAGAACATCGTAATAAAAATGTTTATATTGATATGAATGATAAGGAAATGTGAACACATGGGTGCAAAATACCAGCAGGAGAAGGGCTATGAAAATGGCATGTGTTGTTGACATCTACAATAGCAGGTCATCAAGATCCTAGCACACATCTACCTTCAGTTTCTCAGGACAACCAGATCTGAAGCAGGGACACTGACTAACTCCTGATGACTCACAGAGGTGGGACACGATCCAGAGATTAATTGCTGTCAGCTCCTGATGAGTACAATGAGACACATCCAAAAGCAGCACCCTCCTAAGAATAACCCAGTCAGTGCAGGGAATAGGCTTGAAAACTGGTGCCCCTTGTCCTCCATGTCATTGCAAGCCACCCTGGACAGACTCTGTGGATATAGGTGTCAGTGCCTCACTGCTCGGTGGACTACCTACATGCATCTTGAGGTTTATATGTATGAAAGTGTTTTAGGGGCTGAAACCAGCTGTGTTTTACATAAATGAGTATTTCCTTTCTATGAGATACCACATCGAGCTACGTCGTCACTACAGTCCTGTGACATGTATTTCTGCAGTCGTAGAAGACAGTAGTCATTATTTCTGTCACCACGGGGTTGGTGACACAGCCAGCCCAGGATGGGTGTCTCCTGGCTGCCTGGGAGATGTGGGACTGACAGCCTTGGCCTGAGGCTGGGAGAGCCCCAGGCAGGGAGACAGGGGCTGCCCATGGCAATGGAGGGTGGCTGCTCCGGTTGTTGCTATTACCCTGTCTTTTACAGTCGCAGTCTGTACTGCAGCACAGTCTCACAGGCAGCTGGGAGCTCCCCACAGCCTGGATGAGGGGAGCTCTGCACCACCTACCCTCTGTGTGAAACTTCTCTCAAAATAAAGTTTTTTCATTCATAAACCCACTGGCTGGTTCTGGTTCCTGTGGTCTTTTGGGGGAAGCTTGTTCATATATATGTACGGAAATCTCTCTCTATAAATCTGTATGTTATACAGGGACACTTCCTGACATAAAGGAAGCGGGCAGCCAGTCAGAGGGTGCTCTGAGATCATATGGGTATGATGATTTCAAAACATGACAACCGTCCGCGCACAGTTGGAAACAGTGTGAAACACGTGGGCTATGACATCATCAACAACGGCAATTGCCATGTATGCAGTGGGCAAGGGCTTCCTGTTGTCACCTACTGCTGGGAAAGCTGTAAGGGCTGGCTGATCCTGCCAGCCAGCCACAGGCCAGGATGAAAACATGTGGGCCATGAGACTGTCAGAAATGGCGACTACCTGCCATAAAATGGCATCTGAAACAACTTGGTGGCCTCTGTGCATGTTGTGGGAGGGGATTTCCCCCTCTGAGACCCTTCTATGGCTGACGGGAAGAGGTGGCTGGTGTCAAGAAATGGCTGTGAGCTAATCACAGAGCGTATGAAAACAAGTGGGTCATGTTTTACAAAATGGCACCTTGGTGCCATTACAAAGAGCAAAGAGTCACGTCCTTCAGGCAGCGGGATGAGGCAGGACGCAGTCTGTGGGCTCCATACCGACCTCACCACCGGGTCTGCTGTTGTCAAGGGCATGGGTGGGATGCTCTGTGCTCTGTCACTGGGAATTTTCACCTGAAGCCATTGAAGGAAAACATCTCACTGCCTTGTCTGTTTTCTCTTAGAAAACAGCCATGACCTGTTTAAATCCCTAAAGAATCACATAAAGGTGCATATGGCTGCTATTCTGGATTTATTGATTGAAATATTATCATATATTGCATCAAAGCCAGGACAGACTTTTTATTACTAAAGATTTTTTCTCAGTATTTCATTATATAGATATCTTAAACCCCCTCAAATTCTGAGAAAATTATAAATCAATGACAATGAACCTTAGTAATATCTTAGTAACTTCTCAAAGTCATGGAAGAACCTAAGTTTTGCCAAAGTCTATAAGTGAATTTTTTATGACTCAGATGTCTCTGGGGCAGACTATGCCATGAGAGCCAGCACAGCGCTCTTTCAATTGCTGTGTAATGGAATCTCGTTTGCTGCCCTTCTGTGATTCTTATTATCTGAATCAATGAGATTGCTAATCAGACAATATGATGCAACTAATGTACAGAATTAGAATATTGTCTAAAGACTCAAAGCCTTAAACGCATTGGCAATTTAATGTCTGTGCCATTGTTTCCTCTCCTTCTGCTCTGATTTTGTGAGGCAGACCCCTCCCAGAAATGTCAATGCGTATAAAGGAAGTGCATAAAGGTAATGTTTTGCAAAGCCAAGTGTGACATGCTCATGCTACTCAGAAAGCATTGAAAAAAGATACTGGTTTATCATAGGAAGAGTAATATAAAAACATCTGTGATGATAATGACACAGTCATGTTGCCACACATATCACTCAAAGGTGTTGAAGTAACACGAGGCCAGGTGCAGTGTAGAGCTCAGGGGGTTAGACCGGGCTGAGCTAAACGGGCAGCCGCCTTGCCTCAGTCTGTCACCTGAAGATACAACTGCAAAGGAGGGTTTTTGATTCGATTTGAAACAAAGTCCTTCCTCAGAGTCAAAACCTGATTCAAATTCCATACAGTTCAAGGTTAAGATACTGCTCATGAGTGATACTGACCTGTGATGCATAAGGTACCAAAACCACTAAAAATCACCGTTAGACTCAACTCAATGACTTTTCAGAAACCACGAAATCAAGTCACTCTATCACATTATGAATGCCAGGTCATTCTGTTTCAATTCCAGTCTGGTCTGTGAAACTGATGTCCTGCATTTCTGTGGTTCTAAGCTGCGGTTTCACAACTCTTGGATGACTTATGAACCCATCTTCCCTTATTCTGGATTAGTATTTTCATATTTAACCATCCTTATGCTAAATGCCTTGATAGACATGCAGGGCTTAATCCTAGTGCCCCAAATATTTGATTCAAGTGATAAATTCAAAAGGCTGTTTTTAGTGCAAACCATTTCAGTGGACTGCATCTTTTATGACCCAAAGTACTACAGATGCTTATTTTTGTGGGTTGTGCCAGAGACCCTGAATATATTGCATCATGTGTCTGTTAATAGTACTGGTAAACCAGCACAGAATGGACAGAGAAGTGATTAGACTCACCTCAATCTCATTTAGAGACGTACGATGCAAGTTTCTCACCTTCTGAAGTAGGCTTCGTTTTTAGTCAGCAGAGAGTGACATTGTAGCGGGTGTCCGCTGTGGGTCACCCCAGCAGGAAGATGATGAACGGGTGGATGAGGCCTCTAGAGACAGCTCGAAGCGCCCCCACGTTTGCCAGCCCTGTCTTCATGCGGGACATCAACCACCCCAGTGTCTGCTGCAGAAACAACACAGCGGGGCTGCTTCTGGAGAAACAAACCAGAGGTGCTACCTGGAGCTGGGCACGTCGGAGATCCCAAACCCTACAAGGGCCAGTGCCACCGCTCCAGAGTGACAGCAGCACTCCCCTCCTCAGCTGCAGTTCCACGGCCAGAGCTGTGCTATTCTCAGCTGTAAATCCCCACATATTCGCTCATCGGCCTTGACACTTTGGCTCCGACTGGGCCAAAACCATCCTGGCTCTGCCTCAACCTCGTGCCCTGCCCCGGTGGGTCCCACTCGAGGCTCAGGGGCCCAGCGGGCCTGAGGAGGGCCCGGCCCATCTCCCTGCCGCCGAGGTCGTGGAAGGGAGAGCGCTCGGCTCCGGCAGAGCAGAGGAGGGCACTGGCCGCGCCCGCCGCCGGCGGGGGGCCCCGACAGCGCCCAGCCTGCAGGGAGAGGCGCGGGGCTGCTGCGGCCGCGCCGCGGGGCTGGGCAGCGGCTGGTGGCGGAGCCAGCCCGCCCGCGGGGCTCTCCCCGGTGGCCGGGGGCAGCGGGGCAGGATGGCGGGGCCGTGCCGAGTGCGGCACCGGCCGGCTCCCGGCGCTGAGCGCTCGCCTCCTCCGTGAGCGCCTAAAATGTTCCTGGCATGCGAGGCCAGGGGAGATGCAGTGAGGAGCGGGGCACTTTTCCAACAGCTCCTCCGCCGAGAGAGCCAGTGGCACGGCGCGGCTCCGCAGCCCGCCGCTCTCCTCGGCTTCCCCGAGCCGCCCGACGGCCATGCAGCGCGGCAGGGTAAGGGGCTGCGGACCGGGGACGGGGCAGGGCGCCCCGGGGAGGGGGGGGGGGGGCGGGGGCGGGGGGCTCCGGGGCGCGGCGGGCGTGTGTGAGGGGGGGGGGGGGGGCGCGCCCGGTCCCAGCCCCGCTGACGGCGGCGTCGTTGCAGGTGCGGGCGGCGCTGGCGGCGCTGCTGTGCGCGGCGCTGCTCCCGCTCCCGCTCCCGCTCCGCCCGGAGGCCGCCAGGGCGCCCAAGCGGCCGGCGCGGACCCGGACCTGCGGCGAGCGGCCCGAGGAGCTGCTGGAGCAGCTGTACGGGCGGCTGGCGGCGGGCATGCTCAGCGCCTTCCACCACACCCTGCAGCCCGAGCCGCCGGGCCGCCAGCACAACGCCAGCTGCCCGGCCGGGGGCCGGCCGGCCGGCGACAAGAGGTTCCGGCTCCCCGTCAACCTGCGCAGCGCCTCGCCCTGGGCCTACAGGTGACTCCGGGGCGCCGCGGGGAAGGGGGGGTTCAGCCGCGTCTAGGGGCGAAGCGGTGCCCGCGTCCCGGCGGGCTGAGGAGAGCCGGCTCCTCCGTGCGGGACCCGCTGTGCCACGCGTGCCCGGGGTCTCGCCGCCCTTCCCGCGCAGTGCCCTCAGGGCGGCTGTGGGGAGGCGGCGGTCCCGAGGGGCGGCGGCTGCACCGAGCAGCCGCCTGACGGAGGGGCGTTAAAGTCTAAATAGGCACGTGTAAGGTAAAGATATAAAAACTACTCGTGTGAGGAGTTTGTCTGACGAGCAGAAAGAGAGGCAAAAAATGAGTGAGGTGGCGCAAGCTGTGAGATGGAGCTGACGCACACCCCCCCTCCCGGGAGCACAGACCACCCCTCAAAAAGTCACTTTTGGCAAATTGTCGTACGTGAAGCTCACTGAGAGGACCCTCAGCAAAGGACCATCACCAGGAAAGCCCCGCCGCACTCCCTGGCAGCCCCAGAGGGGCTCAGATGCTTTCCCCGAGATGTGACTCCCGGCGCTGTGCTGGTTTCTGAGATACATCGGAGCACAGTGTGTGCTCTTGTTACAGACCAGCAGAGCCGTATCTTCACTTACCCACTGCAAACACTCCCAAGGGCTTACTCTCCAGTTTGCTGTAGGAGCATAGGCAAGGAATGAGTACTGCCATTTTTTACATCTGTATTTTCAGCCCATGCTTTGTAAACCCCCCTCCCCTGAGGTGGAACAGGGGCTGAGTCTTTTTAAGGGGGCCCAAAAATACCTTAGTAAAGCAAATCTGTTGTTAGGCTGGTTAATACACAAAACAAGGATCTGCACTTCTGTAGGGAACTCTGGAAAAGCTTGGAAACCACTGGTCTAGAACACTAAACCCAGCGTGTTGATCACATTCTCAAGTCTTCTGGTAGTTCTCTCTGAGTAAGACTGACAGAACTGGGTTCTCTGTTTTCGGCTTTCTGTAAAGACACTGGAGACAACAGGAAGCTAAAACATGCACAAACTTAAAAGGAACTGACTTTCTTGCTACTTTCTGTACACTATCCTTTGTATATACCTTGATGCAGTTACTGTGTATTCAGCAAACTTGAATATCTCCTTGTTAGTGATCTCCAATAAACATTTATTTTGTGGCATGGTTTTTGCCCACTTTTAGTTTAAGAAGTAATCCTGTTGAGAGAAAAATGGTTTATTTGCTCAATAAGCCTTTCATAAACAAAGTATTTTTAGAAATAGTATTTTTAGTAATACATTTTCTGTAAGCAGACTGAGGATTTTTTAAGCTACCTAAGCGGGCAAAAAGCATGTTGAACGGAACACTTACCATTAGGCTCAGGTATTTTTTACATTGGTCTTGCCAAATACTATCAGAAAACTGTTCTTCTGGCCTGAAAACAGTGCCTTCCATGCTCACATCTCATTGGGCATCTCATTTATTTTCAGTTGGAGCTCTGTATAGGTTTACTTCTTAACAGAGAACCAGCTGCCATTTGGGGCCTGGCTTACAAAAAGTTTATTAAGAAACTGTAAATCCACTGTACTTTTAATCAAAATGTTTTCAAACAGACCACTAACCATTCACATACAAGTAACGATGACATCTTCAAGCTAGAAATTTTAAAAGATAGTGAAACAAAAGTACTACACCATTAAAGGCAAAATCTAAAAGTACATTTAGGGGGAAAATTGTTTCTCTAGGGTAAAGAGGCCTCAGTACACTGTCTAGTTAACAGTTACAGCTTTTTTTCTTGACTGTATTTTTACTGTATCATGAGTGTGCAGTGAGATGGCAACAGCCATTGCAAGATGTGTAATGGAAGTGTAAAATATAAAATTGCTCATTATGAACAGTAACATGAATTTGTTATTACAACCTGCTATTTCATAGATTTTGAAGCCAGATAAAAGCATTATGATCTGTAGTGTTCACCTGGTTACCCTGGCAGCAAGCTCCCAAATCCCATTAGAGCTACTGCGTATCTTTGAAAAGGACATGCAACTCTCCATTAAAGGTTGCAAGTAATGGTACATTACGTCTTTTCAATGGTTAACCAATTCCACTTCTAAGATCCCAACAATTTCTTCTCCATGGCAGTGGTGTTATGCTGAAAAACTGCATACAGCTCTCTCCTTTAACACAGAACTTTCTTGACAAGCCTACATACATTTAATTCTTTTAATCCTTCCTCACTGAGTTGCTCCCCTTCACTCATCTTGCCAAGTTTCATTGCTGTCTCCTGAACTGCCTTTGAATGACCAGAGAGGGTCTAGTAATGAATGCCCAGAAATTAAGTCACTGTAGGCAGTCCCCTTTTGTGCACCCTGGTAGGACACCCCTCAAAGCATGAATTTGACTATTTGAACCCTGTTTCAGCGTGTCTCACAGACATCCTGCTCTCCAACTTCTTTTCTGCCCCTAAAGAGTTACAGTGCAATTGATTTCTGCTCTGTGCACAAAGAGTCTTTTTTCTTTTTGACCTGCATTTTAATGTCTGAGATATCTCCTGCTGTTTCTCTGTCTTCATTGGTGTTACAGCAGTTCCCATTGTTACCATCTGCAGATTTCATTAACATACTGTTTATACTCCCTACTCCAGGTCATTAATAATAAAGATATTAAGTCTGGCTCTACTTACCTTCCCCTGCATATCTCCCTAGGCACCTGTTCCCAGCTGTTTAACACTGCTTCTTGTAATTCTTCTGCTCACATGACCATTCAGTTCAAGTCAACTGAAATTTTTTCATATCGGCTTTTGTGAGAAAGAATCAAATATATTACTTGGGATCTGTGTATAGCATTCACCCTGCTGCATCGCGTATATCCAAGTTTGTCATTCTGTTTAGTGAGGACGAATTAGGTTTGCTTGGCTCAAAGTACAGCTAATCCTTGTGTGGCTTCTTTCCTTGCCTTTGTTCTGTGCTTACTATTTATTTTCTATTACTTGGTCTTTAATTTGGTTATACAAAACCCAAGACTTACATCATTTTTGGCTTGCTACAACCCAGAGACACGGGAGTTGCACATGGATTGCACCACAGATCCATCTGGTCCACGATCCTGCTGCTGGCAGCAACCAACAGTTGGTATTTGAGGCAAAAGTTAGGGGAAAAATACTAGCTCACCTGCCTGATACTGAAATTCCATCTTGATGGCCACAGGAGATCAGTATATAACTCAGGACACAAAGTTTAATCACATGAATCGCTCTTTACTCTGCAGAGCTATAGACAGCAGAGTTCCCTGGAGTCAGTTGAGTGGAGTGAAATCTTGAGCATACTGGGTTTGCTTAGCACTTCAGGGAGTTGGTCTAAGAATTACCCAGGATTTTTAAAAAATAGAGCCAGCGACAGAAGCTCTGCCATGAAATCATCATGGCATGAAATCATCAGGCCAACTGTGTGCCAGTTTGTGACATCTGTCCAGGAGTTGCTTGTCCTTTTTAGCAGCATTACATGGACAGCCAGTGAAATCCAGAAAGCCTGCTTGTACGAGGAGGTACTGACAAGGTCCTTGGCGATTGCTATGGTTCATAGTTGTCTTACCACCTACAGATCCCTGCCGACAGCACAGGATGGGTGCTGCTTCTTAAGAGAAGCCATAATCACTGTGAATCTTTACCAATGCAAGCTGTGCTCCAGAGCTGCACACACAAGTTGCTCATGGACAAGAACCATTATAAAAAGAATTAATTTTAAATGCATGCCTAAACATTTGCAGGATCTGATCATAAAGCTCACAGTAATGCTTGAAAAATCGGATCCCACTGAAGTCAACAGCATGTTTACAGGTAGTGTTGATTTGTGATTCCATTCATGGTACTGCAAAGCACAGGTTCCATTCATTAACCAGCTGTCTACATCAGCGCTGTTTTTATTCTCTGTTGTCTTAAGGTTATAATAGCATTCATAGCTAGTTTGTAGGAATACATTCAGAGCCTTCTGCAAACACACTTCTGCACAAATTTAGCAAAAATTATTTATGTGTATTCAAGAAGTCATTCCCATTTCAGAATTTCCAAATCTCATGGCTTCTGTGTCTGTCTCTGGGGCCTAATCCTGCATTTACTAAAAGTTAATTTACAGTGATTTAATTTCTGTTGTTGGTGTTGATCTGATCATGAAATCCCACGTTAACTAGTCCCTCTCTCAAACATTGCCCAGCTTGTTTTTTCTGCTTTTCGAAAACTGGTTTCAGTTTATAAGTATCCTTGGTTTGTGCTAATCTATATAAAATCTTAATAAAAGTAATACAGGCAGGTCTTTTTTTACTGGTAAAAGCCAAGCTTGTCTGCAGTGCTTTTGAAAAAAGTCATGCAAGAGGGCTTTCCTTTAAATAATACTCCAGTGATTTTCAAGGACCTTATCCAAGACATTTTCCAGGATTTAACATTATCATGTAGCACAGTGTGCATATCCCAAAGATGCAGCCAAGGGAAAGAATACAGGGGGATGCAGAACTGCCGTCCTTTTTATTTGAGTACACTTGTACAACTCTTCAGGAAATCAGTTAGCACTAGGTGATTTTATGCAAGCACTGTACTTACTACCTGTATATAAAACAAACTAATCGTAATGTGAACAAAAGAACACCTGCTATAGAGAAATAAATGTCTGGCCAAGAGGGAAAAAAAAGTTGTTAGCTCTTAATCCTGTATTTCAGAGTGCAAAGTAAAGGGATGATGATCTGCTTATTAGACTTCTGATAACATCCAGCTGTTAGCCTAGTGCTAACAGTGATTTTTCTGAAGAGTCAGCGGTATCTGCCTGCCCCAGCACAGCATCTGACCCTCTGGATTTAGAAGCTTGGAAACTATGAAGTGATAATATTATTAAAAATACTACATATGAAAGTAGCAGTACAGGACAAGACAGGTTAAGTCTTTGCAAGAGTTTTACTTCTGACAGAAACCTTTGAGTTTCCAGGCTTAGTACATAAACGGCAGGAAGTTTGTTTTTCACTGGGAGCTCTCAAAGCACTCGTAGGGTCATAAGGAAAAGCAGCCTAGAACTAGTCACACTTCATTAGCAGTTCCAGTTCAGTACAAACCTGCTTCTTGTTCCAGCAGATTGAAACACAGCAGCCCGGCATAGCTCACTGCTCCTGTCGTTTGTAAATCAGGAGCGCTGGCTAGGCAGAGTTAGCCTTACATACTGGCAACCCGAGTTCACAGGACAAGGGCAACACTCATCAAAATGTCTGGGCTGTCTAATTTGCAGCAGTGGCCACAGCAAGTGACACAAGGGTGCAGGGGACACTTGGGTACCAGTGGAAAGTTGCACTTCTCTGGTCCTCCCACCACTCTTCCCAGCTGCTTCTGTTGTGTCCACCCCAATTGGGTGCATCTTTCACTATGTATGCCAAAGAGTCAGTGGAAACTTGGAGCATGGGTTTTATCCGGTTAATTAACCTGTTTGCCCTGTTCTAGGAGAAGACATAAAAATATGACTTGTAGTGCTTGGAGTAATGGAGACCCATCACACTACAGCAGCTGAGGCTGTGGTCATTACATGCACAGAGTGATGATGTTCAACACATGCAAGCAGAGGAAGCAGGTCACGCAACTGCATTTATACGGCAAGGTTACTGGTCTTTATTAATGGTTCAGACCCAAATCAGTCTGGGTTGCCTAGAAAGATAAAAATGAGGCTTTCGTTATATGGCCTTTCTTAACAAGTTTGAGCTGAAGATGCAGAACCTCAGATATGGCTCCAAACTTTAGTGACGTTTGAGTTCAGTGTTTAGTTTCAGGAGGCATTACTTAGAGTCTTCAGCCTTAAAGTTCTGGTATGGGTGCAAAACTGTGTCTATGTTTCGGATCCATCTTTGGGTTTGGATCCTCTCTGATTCCTTTTAATCATCATATGATGAGTAGAGGTATCTAAATCAGACTTAGCAATATAAGGGATTCTTCTATGGAAAGTAGAAAACCACACCACACCGTCTTTCCAAAAACCCCTCATTTATACCTGACTTACGCCATGTGGGAATTTGGAGGGGGAAGTTTATTGTAGACCATGATTTCAGTGACAGTGTTCTCTTGTTATTAGTGAAAACTCTTATGTTTGTAACCAGAAGCGTGTTCATGCTTTCCAGTAACATCATAAACCAGGTGCTAGAGATAATACAGTAGAGGAAATACCAATGACTTGACATACGGTGTGTTTAACAATCCAGCACTGAAATTATTCACACTTGGGTTTGAAATGGGAATGTATCACGGCAGAAAAGCCTGTATTCCACTTTCTTTCCTTCTGCTGGCTACCAGACATTTTATTTCACATTGGTGTGAGATCCTGTAACATTAAGGTATTTCCTGGGGAAAGTAAGCAAGTATAAATGGGACAGAGAAGCTTTGCAAAAAATATCTGCAACATCACAGATGTCTGGCTATGAGAAAACTGGTCATATTTTTCTGTGTGGAAAACAAACTTCTTAAAAAGACAAAGAATCCAGATTATATGGTCATTGCAAAAAAAAACCAGCGTCTTTTTGATGACAGGATAGTCAAGTTTCTGTTTGGCTGAAGCTATGATTCCAGATTTGGTTTAACCTGAAAAACTGGTGATACTTCTGAAAAGGGCAGCTCCCTTCTGCCCCCATCTACAGCTTCATGCTGGCTTGTTTGTGTAGGGTTCTGCATATATGCGGCAAGACAGCTGAAGGACCAAAGTCCAGCTTTTGTTGAAGTTACTCTTCAGTGGAACAAATTCCCTGATCAGTCCTGTGACCAGAAGAGCGTGAGCTGATATCAACCCAGGAGCAGAGGCGAGAGGGAGAGCCAGGCTGCCAGTTTTGGCAAGTGCAGATTTTGTTGTAATGGCACAATCACAGCCTGAGGCAGACTTACCCTGCCTCTTCCACAGCTGAAACCTCTTCTCATCGCAGAGGCCACCTGAAAAGATAAAAGGCTAACACTCTGATACCCAAGGAAGTGGTACAAACCCGGGGAAACGCAATTTAGGAAACACTTTAAATCTACTGCAGTTTTCGATCGGTTATTTTGAAACTGCTGTGGGAAGGGGGCATTGTATACTCCGTAGTTTGTATCATCCAATAAATAATTACACTGATGACAGATATTTATTAATTTTTCTTACGTAGTTGCCCCACTTCGTCTACTGCATGGTGGTCCTATCCCAATCCCAAGTAGAGGATGGCTTAAAACCCAGTGCAAGAATTTTTATTGGTTTTGCAGCACTTCACATCACAGTAAACATTACAGGCTTGAACATACTCTCTGATATCAAATCTTTGGCTGTTACTCAGTTTTTTAGACTCAGCTGCTGTAATTTCCCATCCAAACACAGGCAATGATTGATGCAGTTTGCAAGAAAAAAATGCTCTGCTTCACTGTTAGGAAAACTTACCAAGTAAAAAGGATGTGAAATACTGCAAGAGAGCCTCTGGGCAGGCTGAGGATCTCCTCCGGAGGTTTTTAAGAACAGGCTGGACGAACATGGGCAAATACATCTGAGCTTGCCTCATGGAGGCATTTGGAGTAGGTGATGTCCCGGTGTGTCTTCATGCTCTCTGTGTGCCAGTAACAGCCTGTAGGATACTTCTGCTGTGCACCATGTGTAGGTCTAACGGTTTACTGTGTGAAAGTAGGAGCAGGGGGAAAGGGCAGAAAAAGGTTTTCTGTTACCTGACAGGTGGGTAAGTGCTTCTGATAACATATGTGAGGTCAGCATCATCCCAAAGGGGAGACAGGCTCTCAGGGAGGAGCACGGGGAAGTGGCTGGTGGCACTTCTGCGCTGAACACTTCTCCAGCCAAAGAGAGCAGCCATCCCTCTCCAGCTGGACAGTGCAACCTGTGCTGAAACAGGGCTAGTTTTGTACCAGTGTGAGAGTAGAAGGTGATCTGGAGGAAGCTTACAGGTACAAAGAGGGCAGCTGGCATAGAAGTTAAAAATATTAAAAATTCCTCTTTCTCTGGAGGTGCAAACATCTCTTCTAGACTAATGACATGCCGTTAGTAATAACATAGAAGTTACAGCCATGCCCAGCAATTACTTCCAGTATAAGCACGAAAAGCAAGTAAAGAACAAAGCAACAAATGCATCACCACCACAATAAGCAGTGTGGCTACACACACCAGTACGTATACTCCACTGTGTACTTAGTCTTTTATTTCAAAAAACGAGCAGACTTTATCAGCTTTTGCTCTCTGCTAAAAACAATGACTATAGGTCAGCCAGGATCTGTATGACTTGAGACCATAGTATCACATCTTTGTTTCTGCATCCAACAACATCCAGAGAGGAATGTTGGAACTTGGACATCGTTGATTCAAGCTATACTTAAGTTACAAGCTTTCCAGCTCCTGCTAATCAGGATTTTCCAGAGACAGGGCATTAATAAGGAAGAAGAAAGGGTCAAACAACAAACTAAGACAACAAAAAAATAGAGGCTATACTCTTGAAGCTTTGGGCAATGCTTTACTTCAAAATGTAGCAGGAGAGGGCAGAAAAAACATTAACTTTGCAGTTTATCTCAGTGTGGGCATGCAAATGTTACTCTTCTCTGGTTAGAGGAAGAGACCGTGGAGGTGAATTAAAGAAATAGAGAGTCCTGCTTTCAAGAGGAAGGCACTTTTATAACCCCAAGTATACTAGAGAGCAAAAACTATTGCAAAAATAATAGTACAATCTAATTCTATTTAAATTATAAAATTTTAAAACATCATGTCATAGCTTCAACAGTAATAATGTTAACAAGGATTTGTACCAAGTTTTGAAGAACTCAAGGCAGATCAAAAGTTTGGAAATGCCTGGGGTCCTTTTTAATGCTCCGTTTACCCATTCAGTCCAAAATGCAAAACTTACTCTGCTTAAACCCTTGAATCTCACAGTTTGGAAAGCCAGTCACTTCATACTTCAGTGTGCACTGTAGGACCTAATCAGTTCTATAAGTTGTTCATGTTTTTTCTTTGCGCAAATAAGAAGCCAGACAGCAACAGCTACAGCTGTTTTTCCTGGCAAAGAAAACAAAAACATTATATGGTCAAATCGCGTTGTAATAATGTTTCCCAGATTAATATATCTATTTTTAGAGATACTAATGAATCTTTATTATTTACTTCCCTATAGAATTTCATATGATCCCACAAGATATCCTAAATACATTCCTGAAGCATACTGTCTGTGCAAAGGCTGCCTCATGGGGATCTTTGGCGAGGAGAATTTTCACTTCCGCAGCACCCCTGTGTACATGCCAACAGTCATCCTCCGTCGCACGTCGTCCTGTGCTGGGGGCCGTTACGTCTACACGGAAGATTACGTCACTATCCCGGTGGGCTGCACTTGTGTACCTGAGCAAGAAAAAGAGGCCGAAAGTGTAAATTCCAGCATAGATAAGCAAGAAATGAAGTTGCTGGTAAGCCAGAACAAGCCATCATCAGAATGAAGAATATATAGAGAGTCGTGTTACAGTATTGGCTTCACATCATCATTTCACCATCTCAGGAAACAGCACCACAGCAGCAAACACATTGACTTACCCTCTTTTTCTACTTACAGTTATTTCAGTTATAAGATGGAAAGTTTGTCCACTCACTCAGATCATTAGAGATGACAGTTCATATTAAGAACTTCTTTAGTTCATGTAAGTATTTGTTGCAAATTCCAAAGTAGCTTTCTTTTATCTTAGAGCAGAATTTTATCCTTGCTTATTCACAGTAAATTTTAGAAGACGGATGCAACTGTAAGACATGCTAGCTATTCCTATAGCAGACTATTGGTTGTAGATATTTTTAAGGAATCTCTTATACTTTACTTTTAAATACTCTTATATAAAAACCACACAGCTGCCATACATGTGCCAAATCAGCAGTTAAAAGGATAATTTCTCTGGCTGCGAGAGCCTTCCTTTATATTGCATATCTCAAGTCTAAGCAGTGTTCTTGGCTGTTACATCTTTGGCTATTTATACACTACACCAGGGAAACCTTTGCTGAGTTTGAGTCATTCATGAAACAATATTCCATGAGTTTGCTATTTTTAAACTTGCCAAATTGCAAAGGGTACAAAAGTGTTGAGAAAAAGCATGCTAGAATATTGTAAAACTGCAGTGGAGTTTTCTGATGTGGACTAAGTCTAATTACACAGAAAATGTCAATTAGAAAAAACACAGTTTGGGTCCCAAGAATTCTGTATTAGATTTCATTCATCATTAACTGCTTAACTATTTCTTGTGACAAAACTGTATTCTGTACAGTTGAAAGGCAAAAACCTTTTTCATGTTCGGAGAGGAGATGCCCTATTTTAAAAAATTAAGTATGAAGGATAGGCTTCATCTCAGGTACACTGCAGATGAGTTAACAGGCTGGGTCATGACTTCTAGATGCTACTGAGGTCATTGAGGTGAGTCCCAGCAAATCCAAACTTGTTAAATCCAACTGATTTATACAACTAGTGTTACTCATTTTCCTCTGTGCTACACATAACAGACAATCACCTGCAGAAGAGCTTAGTCTGTGGAAGAGCAGTCTTCCATCATTGAAGTTTACGAGAACTTGATGGCAAGCCCTAGCCAGAAACCCTAGATACACAAAAATTTGCGTTTCCAGAATAAGAGACTGAAGGTTGACTCAGTCTAGTGAATGAGAATCAGGAATAACCAGGCATACCTTGCACAAACAGAACTCCTCTGAGGGCCAGAATCACCAAAGTAAGTTGATAAATCTCTGAATGCACAGCAGAGAGTATCTTTTACAGCTCATGACTGCAATATCATTACAAAAAAGAATGAACACCATATGCAGCAATGTATTTGCTACATCAAGAATCTCAAAATTTGGCTTCCTTCATAGTGGAGAAAGTCCCTGCACTACACAAACACACGCTTCTTTGGAGTGTCGTTGGATGAAGAATGAAAAGACTATAAGCTAACCAGAATTAAATAAAAGTTAAGTAGAGAATGAAAATCATATGACAACTCCTTGTCTTGGTGCATAATTATTGACTGTGCTCTTTATGACTCAGTCTAGTATAACAGTATTTTTATAGTGCAATCTGTATAGCTTCTTACAAAGCCTAAAACAACTTTAAGAACTCCAGAAACCAATAAAAGATTCCCATCACAATGTCAGATTGAAGTTTATAACTGTGTTTCTTGTGCAGATGCTTTTCCACAGTTGTAGTTGTTTTCAGATCTGCGTTTCCTCAAATTGTGATGCTTCTATCTCAAGGGGATTCTCAAAGAAAGGTTCAAAGAAGGTCATAAAGTGTTTATACTACTCTGAGAACAGCTAATTGCCTAGCTGCTGCCAGCAATTAAAGGTAGTTACCTGTTCCCTGGAGAATGTAAATACTTGCAGCAATTACAGCCACTTTTCCTTCCTCCTAATGTGGAAGAACTTCTCGCCCTCTGAGAAGAGGGAAATGGTAATCAAAGATAGAGGGGCTGTAAAGGGAAGCAGACCCGCAAAACTGGAGAAACACTTCATTAGATGATGCTTCAGCAGTCCAAGATCTTATGGTTTCACTATTAAATTGTGGGTTTTTTTTCTCCACACACACCCTTTAAATAGGATGAAGTTGTACCTTCAGAATCCACAGCACAGAAAGCAAAGTCTTCACAGTAAAAGGCAGTAAAAACCCCCAACAACAACAAAAAAAATCCCAAACTACACAGCCCTTAACATTTAGTAAATACCCAGGGGGGCTACCAGCTAAAGCTTGGGCTAAACACTGCCCTCCAGCAAAACTCATCTCTCTGCCCACACCCTTTTGTTATACAACTCTGTCTGCACAAATTAGTTACTAGAGCACGTGGATTTATTTGCATGATGTGGAGAAAAAAATCTCACTTTTTGTTGCAACTCTCTTGTCCTGCAGGCATAAATGATGGAATCGGTTTGAGGTTTTTGAGTAACTAGAGTATGTTCTGGGGATTCCTGGGAGTCACAGGCTAAGATCAGGTAAATGGAACACAATTGGTTTCGCCAGTCCAGAAAAACAGATGCTTTAGCTTACATACAGCTTCAGGAATTGGATGACTGAAAGGAAAGTGTTAGAGAACTGCAAAACCCCAGTGGATCAATAGATCATATATGTTGGCGACGTTCTTCTCATCATACTGCAACAAGTGCAGAAAGCTTCCTATGGTTACAGGCAACCTCATTTTATCTTACTTAGAAGCCCCATTTTCCTTTTTTAATCCTCACCCTTCTGTGACAGACTTTTTAGCTGAGCCAATTTGCTTCTTGATCCAGCTTTCCAGTTAGGTGTCTCTTAAAAGATATGTTTACATTTTAGCGTGAGCAACTTTGATAATAATTTGTTAGTGAACAACTGTTTGTTAATGTTTAACATCATGAACTATTAGCCACACAAACATTTGTTAACTTTCAAAATATCCTTCCCTCTATAAACCCCTGTCTACATTACTCATGTGGAAAAGGTTGAGTATTAAATGTAGTTTACATTTGTTTGGAATTTTATTTTTTAAAGAGATCATCACATCATGGATTTATATCAGTTTCACTTCAACTGTGGTGTGACATTTTCCAGCTTCTAGCCCTCTGGTTACAGCTGCTGCAGCCTTGCCTTTAATTTGCATGGGAGGAGGGAGGGTTCACTGGAGTTGCTTCAAGGCTCACAAGCTGTTGACACAAGGCAGACATGAAATGCCTCATTGAACCAACTCCAGGCCCAATAAATCCAAACAATTCAAAGCTGAAACTATCTGGCAGCTGCAGCTGATTTGAGAAAATTTTTGTTGTGCCAGGAAAATCTTTTCCTTCAATGAGGTTGTCCCTGGAATACATTAGGAGCCACAAAACACAGAACAATATCCTTGGTAAAAAGATTATTTTCTCTTTAAGTGTAGTATCAGTTAAGATAGGTTGGAAAATCCGTATCATTTAGGAAGGTTGAGAGAAGCCTGAGATGCTAGTTTTGGTTTACTAGCCAGTCATTACATGAAGGTGTTTGTCCGAATAGGTGGAAGTCTACAGTTGCAAGTAAACATAAAATTGCATGGGGGAACACAAACATGGAAGCAGCAAGGGGAAAAAGGAAAAGGGCTATGATGTGATCAGAAAGTATAAACACCCATTAATTTCACTGGGATTAGGGAACAGCCGTAACTACCTGGACTGAGGCATATGTGTTCCTCAGGACTCGGTGTTGGGACCATTTCTGTTCAACATCTTTATTGATGATCTTGATAAGGACATAGAGTGTATCATCAGTAAGTTCACAGATGACACCAAGTTAAGCGGGAGTGTCGATCTGCATGAAGATAGGGAGGCACTACAGAGAGACTTGGATAGGTTGGATCAGTGGGCCAACGTTAACGGGATGAGCTTCAACAAGGACAAGTGCCAGGTCCTGCACTTGGGCCACAACAACCCCATGCATCGCTACAGGCTTGGGGAGGTGTGGCTGGAGAGCTGTGTGGAAGAGAAGGATCTGGGGATTCTGATTGACAAGCAGCTGAACGTGAGCCGGCAGTGTGCCCAGGTGGCCAAGAAAGCCAATGGCATCCTGGCTTGTATTAGAAATAGTGTGACCAGCAGAAGTAGTGAGGTGATAGTCCCCCTGTACTCTGCACTGGTGAGGCCACACCTGGAGTATTGTGTCCAGTTTTGGGCACCTCAATACGAGAGAGATATCGAGGTGCTGGAGCGAGTGCAGAGGAGGGCAACGAAGCTGGTGAAGGGCCTGGAGAACAAATCCTATGAGAAGTGATTGAAGGAGCTGGGACTGTTTAGCTTGAGGAAGAGAAGGCTGAGGGGAGACCTCATCACTCTCTGCAACTACCAGAAAGGACATTGTAAAGAGGTTGGTGCTGGTCTCTTCTCACAGGTAATGAGTGATAGAACAAGAGGGAATGACTTTAAACTGCAACAGGGGAGGTTCAGACTGGACATTAGGAAAAAATTTTTCACAGAAGGAGTGGTCGGTCAGTGGAATAGGCTGCCCAGGGAGGTGGTGGAGTCACCATCCCTGGATGTGTTTAAGGGTCGTTTAGATGAGATGCTGGGGGATATGGTGTAGGGGAGAACTTTGTAGAGTAGGGCTGATGGAGTCAATGATCCCAAGGGCCTTTTCCAACCTGAATGATTCTGTGATTCTGTGATATGAGGGAGACCTAGTTAATCCTACGTGTTTTGCTGAGTAGTGGCATGAGCTACCACTTGGTTTTGCAGTAGTTGCATCTAAGGGGGCTGCAGAACACAGGTAGACCCAGAGCAACAGCACAGCTCTGCCACCGGCTGACGAGCGACTTCTGCAACCCAAACCTAGCTGCCCTGTTCCCCACCTCACTGCACCGCCCTGGGGCTGCGCCGAGCAGGTAGCCAAGGGGGAGTGACAAAACCAACCATCAGAGATATTTCCCACTTGCTCTGGGACAGAGAGGCACGGGCAGAGGGGTGAAGGCACTTGTGTGGTACAGAGATGGGCTCACTGTGCAACATCGAGCTGAGAGCAACACCAGTTTTAACGGGAAGTACAGATCTTAATGGAAGCAGTACCTTGCTAGAAATGTTTTGTCATCTGGGCTGAGGTGCAGGCAGCTGCAGTATGTTCTCTTTCACCTGGTGCACAAGCCCCCCCAGGTTTCCTCTGCCAAGTGTCACACTGACACCGGCAGCAGGGCACTGAGATGCCCAGCTGCTGCGCACTGCCTGGCAGTGCAGCCTGAACCAAGGTAGTGCAGCCAACACGTGACTCTGCAGTCCTAAGTGCCACTGTAAAAGTAGCAGGGTGGTAACGCTGCAGTACAGTCTGTTCTAATAGAAAGTCCATCCGAGACATCCACAATAATGAAAGCCAATCACTGCTTGACACTGAAGGTTTTTTTCATAATCCTATTACAGAAAAGAAGAGAGATTTTGCTGTCACACAGTATTTCTTAAAGTTACTGTGATGGCACAAAGCACAGATTCACTATGCATTTTTGTGACTTGTAGCCTTCACACAGCTACTTCCTTGGAAACAAGTATGACAAAAATAGTTTACCTCCTACCATTGATGAAGGCTGTGAATGCCCCTAGTCAAGCTCTGCTTGGGCAGCCGCCTGCGCTCACCAGGCTTTTAAGAGGGAAGCTGGTGGACAACGGACTGCTCTGTTGAGTGCATTTACACAGATTTACATGTACCCTCATTTTCATAATCGTGCATCTTCACAGTGCCTCTTTTCAAAGCTGCCCAACCTACATGTGAGAAGCAGCAGTTATTTTCTTGGTGAACTGAATTTCTTGGTACAACTGAATGATGTACTTTTTTAAGAAAGGTCTCTGATGAAGTTAGCAAAATTGTCTTTTAATTCTGATATAGAGAGCCCAACAATACACATCTACCAAAATGAAGCAGACAACTGAAGGAATGAATAGCAAAGCAGCAACATAGGTGAAGCTTGTATTTGAACTGCACATTCTAATTGGAGGGGGAAGAATATCATCCCTTCTGGCAGTCATACCTGTCCCACTTGAAGCCTCTATGTAGGTAAAAATAAAGTTTCAGGAGTTACTTCATTGTCTCCATCTGCTTGGTGTACAAGGCACTGAGGTAATAAACATAAAACAGTTTACAATTGTGAAGTATAGATTTCTGCCAGTATCTGTGCATTTAACATTCTGGTTTGCTTTATTTTGAAATTGGCCACATAAAAGCAATGGTATAGCCTCCAGGAAAACAGCTAAACCCAGCTGTATGTCACCTGTGGACTGTCCTTTTCGAGGGGGGATTCTGGCTTTACTGGGCTCAGCAGCAAGGATGGCTTCTGGTTTGAAAGGCAAAACTGTTTTGGCCATGGGCTGAGAGACTGCCAGAAGAGCCCAGTCTCTATTCTCCGTGCAAGCTCTTCCTCCGTTTGTCTATTAGAAACAGTGGGAGTTTATCAATACATTATGTTCTACCTCAGTGGCCATGTAAGATTCAACGATTTCTAAGATGATGCTTCTGCTGCTCTGCTGCTGTCTGTGCAACAGGAGGCAAAGACAAAACTGGGCAATTGGAAAAAAAAGACTGTTCTTGTAACTACAAACTTGACATACCTGTAAATCATTTTTAGCTTGATATTGAAATCTACTAAAAAGCAGGCACTATATTTAATCAGATCCATTATGATTCAAGATTTAAGGGACTAACATGTATGGGTCACATTACTACAGAAGTATCTTATAACCAACAGTAAGAATAACTCCAAGTGAGAACCCATGAACACAGTCTGAAGCATTAATGCAAGGACTGGCTGATGTGTTGCATTTTTATTTAGTAATTACTTTGTATTCCAGGTGATTTGGCTTGACTATTGGGTAGGATTCTTAATGAACCTAAAGCTCTCTCTAATGGGGAAATCCTTATTGTGCTTTTTTCAAAGAGACATCAGGTTTATATCACTTCTGGAGATTAGCTTAACTAGTAAATCGAAGAGCCTAGTTGTGTGGTCTTTTAAAAGCTCATGACTTTGTTGCGCTAACACATAATCATCGCAAAATAAATGCACTGCTTCTGCAAAGAGACATTTAACAACTTAGATTACCTTTCAGTACAGCATTCATACATACACAAGTTTAGATGGTGGTAAGTGATGACAAAATAGATCTTTCTGTTACAAAAAGAAAGTCTGGGCTTTAGAGAAAAGGTGAAATAATAACCACAAGTTTTTAAAAAGCCAGTCTGGCAACAGTAGTGGATAGCAGGTCTTATCTTACTTGGCAACTGGTAGGTAGTTCTGATTATTATTAAAAACAACTGTAGAGGCCTCCCCAGAAGGAGACCTATTTTCTCTTCTAGTTAACCTTTATAAAAATATCAGCCTGCTGGATAATGAATCTGAAAACATGTGACACATTCAGAACAAACATCTCTCAGTCCTCTTACTAAGGGAGCATCTCTCAAGATTGAAAGGAGACCAGTATTCATGCTCTTTGAACCATCCACTAGCTACCAAGTCATCAGTTCTGATGCAATGACGATCCTGATGTCTGTGAGGCAAGCACCTATGTGTTGTTACAAGCCAACCAGCTAAAACCACTTCAGAGAGGTCAATGAAGAGTCCTTGAATGGTAAAAACTACCAGTTAGAATGAAACTATTAACAGAGAAGTTCCCATTATCCAGCATCTGCATTGTTTGGTCCCCATTTACCTAATAGGTAAGATAAAAAACACAGTAACTGCAAATGCTTACACATTTAAAAGAGAGAGGCTATCACACCGTGTTGATTAAAGCTAGCCCAGAAAACAGTACTTGGAGCTGAATATTTCAGCATTGAGAAATGTGGATTCACTGATAAAAAACATAAAGGAGCTTGACTGAAAAAGTTGTACAACTTCTTATGAGAATCAGTCCAGTCCAGAAGCATAGTTCACGTAACATCGAAATTCATTGGCTAAATTTCGCAAGTGTTTTGGAATAAACTTGCATATCTTCACACCAAGGTGCTTTGCTGCCTGTTCCTCCATGACTGCACCTGCAGCAAAAATAATTAGTATTTGATGAGAAAAACAGTAACAGAATGTTTGGGCTTTTTTAATAGCTCCTCCCAAATGCATATATACAGAGCCTGTTTTTTTTAAGGAAGCAAGGTGTAAAGCAGCTACACTGTCAGCCCTCTTCAACAAATGAATCTATAGGGAAATCTAAAATAAATACGAAAGAATGGAAGACGCCCTAAAGAAATGAATGCCCTAGAAGTTTCATAAAAATAGGTAGAGGGTAAGATCAGTGCCCCTTTTATAGAAAACAGAAACTCGAACTCAATCTTCTTGCTACATGCCAAAGAAATTACATGGTAGGGAGCCATGGGAAATGCAAACAGATTACATATACTCTTCCACTTAAATAAACCACAGTGCGATATTTACAGCTACACACTGAGAAACCATTTCCTTGAGCAGTATTTCTCAAACTTTGTAAACTGAAGGACCACCTATCCATTTTAGGGAAAAAAATTCTGAGAGCCACCCTTGTGCATGACTGCCATTTGCAATTAAACAAAGAAGTAGGCTTTCTATGGCCATAGAATTTTATTTTTTCTTTATTTTTGCCTTTTGGTTGACTTCCCTCAAATTGTCTGTATAGAGGGGTTTTTTTCAAAAGTTTCCTGGATGTCTTCAGATGTCTTGTAGTAAGAGTACAGTTTAAGAAACACCATGACTAAGGCAGATACTCATCACTTCTTAAACCAGCAAGTGCATCTTCATAAAGAAGGACCTGCAAGTACAGCTGATAAGTTATTCAGTTTCACTGCTCTTGTCACTAGTGATTTTTTAATTCCTCCTGCTGTATTTCAGTGTCTAAGATCTCCTTACTTGGACCACAGTGGCAGAGTCCGCTCATACATTCATTCATGTTACAGTTTCTATGCTTACCAGTAAGGACAAGTAACATGAAAAAAAGGTTGACTTTGTTTTTCTTTTCAAGACTTAGCTAAAATCATCCCACTTTACTCAGCAAAGGCCATTCCAACCTATCTGTCATTCTTTCCACTTAGCTCACCTTAGATGCTAAGTAGTATGTGGCAGCTGAAATCCTGCAGCTACTGACACGTTTAAAAAAATCAAATTTCTAAGGTTACTGAATAAGACATTAACAATAAGTTGCATCTATGTTTGTCATACCCAGATTTCAATCATTGCAATTACTCAGAGTGGCCCTTTTACAAGAAAAAAATATTTATGGAACTTTGCAGGTAAGTCTTCAAAAATTTAGTAAAACTCATAATGCCATATGAAAAAAGTACTGACTTCAACTATTAAAAACCACACGTGTTCAGTTTAAAATAAATGTTGAACTAAAATATTGCAATAAAAAGCTTAGGATGCATATTCCTTCTTGCATTAATGATAAATCAGTATTATTGAGTTAGTATTTTTCTCACTTGAGTTTGTCTTTTGAGAGAAAAAGATGCTTAATGGTGACCTAATATTTTTATTAATTATACCTGTGCAAAGCAGAATCTTTCCTCTTGTTAAGTATTTGATGGTCTCTGCAGTTTTTTGAAGACATTCCTCAGACAGATAGGGTGGATCTGCTATTACGATGTCAAAACTGTGTGGCAGGAGATTTTCAGGTAAGTTCAAAGGGTGGTTGTAATCATAGAAGATAAATTCTTCTCCATATACAGAAAACCTTCTGTCATACTCCAGTATACACACTGAAAAATCTTTACCATCCCGTTCTTTCAGTTTCTGGTACACACTTGGTGCACTAACACATGCTATCCTGAAAAAGAGGCAATAACTTAGAATATTAATTTAAAAGGCAAACGACAACAAAAAAAACCCCCTACAGCAGTCCTCAGGACTGCTTTAGGAAAACATTTTAAACATCAGTCCCAAAAATGTAAGCCATTCTTCCTCCATTCTAACAAATAATTACTTTAATAACAGAGTTTTAAATATTAAAGCCATTACCCATTCAACCTCCGTGCTGCACAAAGACCTTAAGCTCAACTACAGAGAAAATCTTCTTCTAGAACAGCAAGGAAATATACTTGAAAACTTAAAAATTAAAAACAACCCCTTACAGAAATAGGAAGAAAACCAAGTTTTCCCATCTGTTCTACAGAAACGTTATATGAAAACAGAGAAAAGAATTACAAGTCATGAATATGCTCTGGATCTCTTTGTATTTTGCAAAAAATAAAAATATTCATGGTAAACTTTTACAAGGCAGAGCCTACAACATTCAATGAAATGCTAAATGGTAAAATCAGTATGAACTATTAATTAAATAGCAGCAAAGCATTTCTGCAACATCTCAACTGAAGAAAGGTGAAGTACAATGAGTAATTAATTAAACTGCATGCTCTGTCTACCTAGTAGAAATGAAATATTTACAAACAAGACGTGTTAAATCTACAACGTAATTATTAAAACCTACCTGCCACCTTTTCCAGCTGCCACAACTGCTTCATTAGCCAGGCATGATGCAGTTTCATCGCTGTACCAAAACTGGCTCAGTTGCTGAGAAAGATAATGCACAGTTACAAACAACATCAAATCTTCTGACTGCGCTATGTACAGTTAGGTGTGGTGAGCCATATTTGAAGAAAACCAAAATCCATAGCAACTTCTCAGTTCATAAACTGTACAACTGGAAAGGTGACTATTTTCCTGACAAGTCTTTTTACTTCTGTAATCCAGTGATACGCCACAGACAGCTTACACTGTGTGTTTGCAAAGCATTTACTTCAGTATCAGGAAAACCAAGTAATGCAAAACCACTGATGAGGTTAGTTCAAACCCAATATGCAGATGCACAATATTTAGGCACTCTTAAATTGAGTTTCTTCAGAGGAAGAGGAAAAAGGAAGTTGAAAAGTGACAGTATAGAAGGAAATAAAGGATAAAAGCACTAAATCAGAAGACATCAGAAAAAGGAAGAGTAAAAAAACCCACAGTCCAGAGGCAAATCAAAAATCAATCTGTCAGAAGAAAAAAAAGAGCAAAGCAGCCATCCACAAAACCAAAGAAAGAAAATACAGAAAGAAAAATTATATGAAAGGAAAGATCATTTGATGATGTTACACTGTGTTTGTCTCAAACTCAGGGAAGGTTCTTTACTACCTTCACATGCCAGGCTGGAGTTAAAATTTCCAGAAGGGTGCTTCTGTTGGCAGCTTTATTCCCTCTCCATGTAATTTCAGTTTGTACCCCCCCACACACATGTAGAACAGACAACTATACCCAGATTTAATATTAAAGCAAATATCCCTACAGCGTTACTGTCCATGAATAGTTTGATTTTGCTATTCTAGAAACATCTTGAGTGTTCCCCTTTTTCATTTCATTTAATTTCATTTCATTATCCATCCACAAAAGAAACCTGGTAAAGGCTACTCCTCTAACTGTGCTTCATTCACTGAAGTTTAGTTTCTTACCCAGTCTTCTTCTATTGAGCCAATGGAATATTGATTAAACCCTTGGGAGGTCTTCATGCCCTCTCTCTGCTGCTGTTCCAAATAGAACTCCTGGAGGGCAGCCAATGTATGGGATGAAAGCTGGGGAATGTCATCATCATCATCATCCATTTTTCTAGACGTCAACCAGAGGAAAAAAAAATAATTAAATTAACCCTTTTCAATGGTGAATGCTTTTAATAATGGCACAGTCTCCTGAGGTAAAACAACCTCCACTGACAAGGCAGACTTAGTCTAACAGCTAACCAGGAAAACCTCCTAACAAGAGAAAACATACTCCCTCTACTTAGGAGCTCTTAAACCAGTGAGAGGCAGATTGGAAATAACATGTCTCCAGAGAGACTTCAGGAACAGCAGCAACACTGTTCCCTTGCTATGTAACACAGATTTGACTTGTATTATTACAGGGAAGTTGTCATTACAGTTCTTGATTTCCTGAATCCATACACTTTTGTATCAGCTTGCAGAAGAAAAAACCTTTGGTGGATTTGGCAAATCCTGTAGAAATTATTCCCTTCCCTCCTAGAAATAATGATAGCTACTGGTCATTCCTTCCCGTGTTCAAAAGTCACACAATTCTGACTCAAAATGAAGTAAACTAGCATTCTAGGATCTGCATCATCTGGCTTTAACTTCCACACCATAAAAAGATTCTGAATGCCAGAAACCTACAAACAAAAGCGGGCAAGAAGCTGAAGGTGTTTTTTTAAAATAACACTTGGCTGAAAAATTGTGTATTTTGTGCATAAAAACATAAACTCGTATCAAAAAGACACGGTATATACTAATGCAAAAGTACCGCCACTTTCAGAAAACTCTTGAACTGGGTTACGCTGCACAGTATCACTGAAACAGGCTCACCCTCGCCAGCTCTGCAGCATCTGCCCAGACGGCAAGCTGAAGCGTTTGTGTCCTTCTTAGAAGAGAGTGCCACCTCGTGGAACGAAGGTGATCAAAACAGGAACCGAAGCATGTGAAAAGTACTGGAGAAAACCTTACAGCAGCCTTCCAGTACCTAAAGGGGGCCTACAAGAAAGCTGGGGGGGGGACTCTTTGTCAGGGAGTGTAGTGATAGGACGAGGGGTGATGGTTTTAAACTAGATTTAGATTAGATATAATGAAGAAATTCTTTACTGTGTGGGTGGTGAGACACCGGAACAGGTTGCCCAGAGAGGTTGTGGCTGCCCCCTCCCTGGAAGTGTTCAAGGCCAGGTTGGATGGGGCTTTGAGCAACCTGGTCTAGTGGAAGGTGTCCCTGCCCGTGGCAGGGGGGTTGGAACTAGATGGTCTTTAAGGTCCCTTCCGATCCAAACCATTCTATGATTCGATGAAAACTGGAAAAGATTCTTTTCTCAAGAAACTAATTTTCTCTGCATCTGATCCAAGAACTACTACACGAGCAATGACTTTAACAGAACTTGGAAACGGGCTTACAGCTGCCTTTGTGCAGAAGTCACTGAGAGAACTGCATGCCGTCTGAACTGTGTGCAGCTTCAAAAGTTAAGTATAATTTCAAGTATAGCTGCTCACGTTTTTTCTTCTCCCCATTCCCTGCATTGCAAAGAGAACTCCAAAATTCACGTTCCCACCCTTCCCTCCATGCTGCTCACCCTAGCAGAGCTTTCCAGACATTTCCTAAAACACAGCTTCTCACTACTTGCTGGAAAAATGGTACCATTAACCTGCCCCTGTGAGATAACTCATCAGTATTCACTAGAATAATTACTCTGCCATTTCACAGACACAGTATGTACCTATACACGGTAAGAGTAAAGCACTTGGCTCTCCCAGAGTATCGTTAATTGACTTGCTGGCTTCTGAGGCTGGGTTGGCCAAATAGGGAATCCTTCAGAACCTAAAGACCCACCTATCCCATTAGCCTCAGGCAACAGGAGAACTCTGGAGTCAGCTATCTAGTAAAACCCTAGTTAAATTATGTATTATTTAAAGTATTTACTACAAAAATTGCTTGAAGTTCACACAGATAATATCGTTTCTAGCAACAATGATCTAACAATATGCAATGCTACAACCCATTTTAGGCTCTATACAAGAACTTTTTTTGTTAGGACAGATGTTAGAAGTTTAAAATCACTCCTCATCTCACACTTTCATTAAGTGCATCATACATGTAGTAATCTGGTTTGCTATTATCCCCTAAGCAAGGAGACATCTATGCTTTGACACTTAAGAAAGCGAAACAGATGCAAACTTGCAGTTCTTAAGTCAAAAGCTGAAATTCTGATTTTATGTTCAGTGAGCCCGTACAGGCATTTGCAAGGACTAAATCCATGCCTGTGAAATGAAACCCTCACAGATAAAATTGCTGATGAAGCATTACCCACTGTTTCAGTAGATAAAAAGGCAGACACCCATAGACATCTTTTTTTAATAAATTTTTTTTTTAGTTGATTTTTTAATAGTCTTCCTTTTGGTTTGTAAATTAAAGCCTTAGGAACCAAGCAGTAATTAACTGTGAGGCTGCAAGTAAAGGTAACTCAGAACATATGGCAGAAATATTCTGTACGTCTACTAAGAAGACCTTCAAAAATCAAGATATTTTTCTGAACATACATATACTGTCTACATATACTGACTTAGGTCACTAACATGAAGACGTTTTCATGCTCAAGAACTACATCATCAGAAAACTATTAAAGTAAGGGAGTTTATGCGAACAAGACTTGTAAATTCCTTTGGCTTCAAGGAAGTTCTACTGCTTGAAAGCCCCTCTGTACCCCTCCCAGACAGTTCACTGATCTCAAGTCCAGAAACAACCCTGAAAGTTTTGGGGGCGGATGGGAGGAAGCAGAGGAACCCACAGTGCCTCTGGCTCTTAGGGAACCTTTATACCCTATTAACGCCCAAGGCCCCTGAGCCCTGAGGCTCCAGCTGGCCCACCTGCGCTTGCCCCAGGCCCTGGGTCTCTCCAGGAGCAGCCTGTGCTCTGTCCTCACACAGACTCTTTACGAGAGCCCCATGGGGGGACAGGGCTGCATTTTAGGAATGCCCTGGGATTCAGAGCATCCATAACACATACGGTGCTGATACAGTCATATTACCTACATTAAACCCTTGCATTAATAGGAATACAAGGGTTAAAACTACCAACGTGACAAATCTTCTTTACTATTAATTCTTAGCTTAAGTATTGCATTTGCACCTAATTAAAAAGCAAAACAATAAAGAAATCAGATTTCCAATAACAGCTCAAGAATACTACATACAGAGTTTGGGAAAATAAGACTCATTGTGAAGTCAAAGTTCATCTAAAGGAAAGCAGGAAAAAAAGGGGGCAAGCTCCCACAGATACAGTGGAACATGAACAGGCAGGGTCATGTTCATAGGGTAAAATGGCAAATTTGAATGCTACTGGCCTCTAAAGGGCCAGATCTAACCATAAAATGGGAAAAGCGAGGTGACTGCAACTACACCACATGGCCTACAGCTCACACAGTGCAGCAGGCAGGATGAAGGCACTGGAGATGCCTGTAGACTCCTTAGTCCCTTCCCCTCTCTGCACAGCTCAATCTCTCTATTAGCTGATGAACTGTTCAGGTAAATGTCATCACTACAGAGTGACAGCTCTTCAAAGAAAACAAAAAATAAATGAAAAGAGATAATACTAAGTGAAAACAGTAGCACATGAGACTCCAAGGCCTTGTTTACACAAGAATACCTATTTAACATTAGTTTCCAGCTGTCATGTATGAAAACTCTAATTTTATATAGCCAAATTCTAAAGTGGAGAAAAAAAAACCACCCCAAGTTAGAAGGAACACTATGGAAAAATTAACTCACTCAAAAATTCCTACAGTCTTTAGCCCCCTGTACATTTGGTCCACCCATAATTATGAAATTATGATCATCTGGAAACCAGTAGTCTTTGAGATAGAGTGCAGCTTCTATGCCCAAATGTAACTAACTGTGTGACCCCATCCAGAGAAGTCTGGAAACTTGCAGTCACCAGGTCAGCTGAGGCAAGTGAAGACAGAAAACGTAGCTTGCTCCAGAGGTCAGATCCTTCTACATCCACAGCACTACTCCAGAGGAAGCTCCTCTTCTGTGGGGGAAGGCAGGCAGGAGGTGGGATCCATATTTACCAAGCCACCTCAAAAAATACTCTCATTGTGAAGTACAACTGCTTTTTCAGAGCTTTTACCAATAGATTGCACCAAAGCTGACTGGCTAACATTTCTCTGTCAAAGAGGAAGTGTCAACCTAACTCATGTCTTAAGACAGGCCTCCCAAATGCCCACGCAACTTGGAAATAGCATTTGGTAAGTGTACAAGCAGAAGCACACATTGCTGCTCTGCCAGTTTCCAGTGCTTGTTCTTTTATGGTACCCTAAAGATGTCATCTCATTGTAATAAAATGTCCCTTAGCTGAAAGGGAGAGGAGAGACTACTGAAAGGCCAAGGAATAGGAATACAACTGGAAAGTCACTCTGTTCATCGCTGGGAAGGGGGAGGAAGAGGATGGTGTTTGCCCCTTTTACCAAGAATATAAAAAGCACATGTGCAACTTCAGAAAACATCTTATTCTAGAGTAACTTGGACCTACAGATAGATAGCATGAAATGGAGTTAAATATAGTTGTGTTTTTCCCAAGCAACCCAAGTCAGTATTTGAGACAAACAGCTCATCATCTATGGTGTTCGTAACACATATCAAGAAAAGCTGGACAATTGTGTGTAACTCTATGAAAATCACCTGGAAGGGGCTGCAACCACCTGCCTGGAGGTGAACAAGTCCCCATCAGAGGGACTGGAAAGTTACTAAAAGGCTTGACACGTGCCCTACTACCTTAAAAACAGGGAGGTACTGTGCTCTGCTCAACCTTCAGCTTCTTAATGCGTACAGGTGGCCAAACTAACCCACACATAGGTGCTGAGGGAGTCTGTCCCAACCATAGTAAAAGCCCAGAGAAACCTTCTCTTCTACTGGAAACAATTTTTCAGATCTTTAAATCCTAAGAAGGAGTTGATTGTCAGTGATTTGACAAGATACTGGGAGTATTGCCAAACGTACTTTCACAGGAATGACTGACAGAGCAGTATGTATGAAATACATCACTCTAAAGCAATTTAGACAAAAAACTCCTCCTGCTAGCTAGCGTGGTCTAGTCAGAAGAAACTGAGAAATGCTAGGCCATACCTACATCTGTTTTGTAAAGTCTTCTAATACAAATCAAAACTTCTCAAACATCTGAGAGGTCATCCTCAAGCACAGGCAGCCAGCTTGTTCCCCTGCAGTCAACTGGGAAAAACTCAAAACCTCAAGTTTTTGGATCCCAGGTGCCATGAAACAGAACAGTCTCTGAACAGGATGGCCAAGCTGGGGGACGTCAGAAAAGCAGAACTGACAAACCTGCACACAAATCTGAAGCAATTTTCTTATGTACTAATGGTTTTGTGGAGTAGGGGAAGGGGGACAAGGCAGGGTTTGTGGACCAGGAGCAGTTCATCTGCCACGGATCTGAGAACAGCTCCATTTCAGGATTAAGTCTGGAGAACTTTTTGTTAATATCCACGGCAAATAGTTCAAGAGGAAAGCTGCACTAGTTCAGATCAAGGGTTGATACTGGTCTTTCTTCTATCTTGGAGGGTTGATACTGGTCATTCTTCTGTCCTGAAGGTGCCCAAAAGCAGCTGTCTTGGAGTGAGATAAGGCAAGTATATGCGATGCCTCCCTACTCTATACCCTCCCAGACTTTAACCATTTTCCACTAAGGGAGTTGTTTCTGCCTCTGAAGTGATTTATTCTGTGAACGCAGTTCTCTTAGAGACATTTGTCCAGTATCCCTTAAATTAATGTAATTTTTTAATCTATAATGTCAGCTGGTAAGAAGTTTTGTTTTATGAATAACTACCTCTTCTTGCTGTGAACATGGCTACTACCTTCACGTGATGCAAATACCTCATGTATTGGAAGAAAAAGCAAATGGTTGAGCCCTTATACACTCTCCAAACCACTCTGAGTCATTTCAGACACCTGTAAGTCATCCCCCTTCCCTCATTCTGCAAGTTGGCTCTTTTCTAGTCTGAAGGGTCTTAACTCACTCCACTGACTGGTTGACAAAAGTCTTTCCATGCATTTGCTCATCCTTTTTAAATGCTTCTAATGTACCCTTTTTTTGAGATCAGGCTCAAACTCTACACAATAGCTCAAGATATGGGTGATGCTAATGTTAATTCATGTTAATGTTAATTTAAAGATGTTTTCTGTTACAGAATATTACTTTTCCTCAAAAATTCTAATGTTTGATGTGCTTTTCTGGCTGCCACCAAACACTGATATAATGTTTTTGGAGAACCACATATGATAATCCTTAAGTCTCCTGCCTGAGTGGTAATGCTGTCTGGTGAGAACATGATTAAGTAGAATTTACAAAGAAATTTAAAAGGATCTGCCAAGAGCTTCAAAATACCAGCACATACAGAACAAAACTAAACAGCAGTTCTCGTCCCTTCATCTCAACAAAAAGCAGAGAAAATACTTAAACTAGAAAAGCTTCGATATGGGTAGTGAGACATCCAAACACTAGGATAGCTTTTGGAGGGGAATGAGTACGAGGAAGAAGCAACTGAGAAGGGGTATGACAGGGCGTATAACCACGAATGGCATGAACACCACGGGCAGAGACCAACTACTGTTTTCCAAGGCAAGAACTAGAATTCAACAAGTGTAGACTGCAAGAGCCTGGTTCAAAAAAAATTGAAAGGAGCTGGTTCTTGACACAAGGTGTTGCTGAGCTACAGAACCCATCAGTGATGATATTTCACAGTGCTTCAAAGTGATAAAGTGAAGTTTACAGAAGAACAACTCTCAGATTACTAAATATTTAGAAACAGCATTGTATTTGAAAAGTAAGGTCTGAAGGCCTGGTGGCTACTTGCAGAAGTAAAGTATGATGTATTCTAGCCCAATTCTCATCTCTTTTAAATAAGCACACAGAGGGAGAGTAGGCTGGACTCGGAACCGCTGTTATCCTCCTGCATGTGAATGACAAAACACTGGCAGTTTCTGAGGAAGGCCCTTTTTCCTGTTCCCTTCTGTATTTAATTACTTTGCGCCCACTGCTGCAAGCACTTAACCCCCGCGCCCCTCCGGGCGCGAAGGGTTACTCTGGCAAGCACGCTGTTGCAGAGGCGAGCCCACCGCCGCCCGCCAGCCCTCTCCTCGGCCGCCATCTCCCCCAGAGCAGCCGCTCGCAGGACCCGCCCGCCCCCCACCTCAGCAGCCCCTTCCGAGCTGGGAGCGGCGCGTCTTCGCCGCGGGGGCCGCGACCCCCTTCCGCCTCTCCCAGGCCCGGGGCGCTAAAGGCCGCCCCGCTGGGAGTGGCGCCCGGCCCGGCCCCTCCGCTACGGGAGACCCTGGCCGGGGGCAGAGCGCGGCCCGGCCCCGCCGCTCGCGGGGAGGGGAGCGCCGGCCGCCCTCGCGGGGAGGAAAGGCGGGCGGATGGGCACGCGACCTCACCGGCCGCACCACTCCCAAACCGAGCCCGCCTCCTCGCTCCACTCACCGACCGCCAGATCCCTCCGCGCACGCGGACCTCTCCCGCCCCTCCCCAGCGCCGCGCGCAGCGGTGCCGGCCAAGGGGCGCGCGCCTCCTGCTGGGCACTGCGGGAGGGGCGGAGCGGGGCGGGGCGGGGATCCTCGCGCCGCTCCGCCATTGGCTGGAACGGGCGCCCCTGGCGCCACGGCCCCGGGCGGGGCGGGGCCAGGCGCTGCCCTGGCGCACCCGCCGCCCTCCCGCTCCCGAGGGCGCCGCTCAGGACGGAGGCGGTGCCGTGCGCCTGTGCCGGCCCGCGGGGCGGCTCCGCCTACCTCCGCCGCCGTGCCCTCACCTGCCCCTCGCGGGCCCTCACACACTCCGGCAGGTGTCCGCCTGCGCCGGCGTCCCGTCCCGGCACGCCCGGTCGGGGCGCAGCCGCCTTGAGGCGCCGCCGGCAGCCGGAGGGAAACCTTCGCTTCGCTCCGCCTTCCACCACTGATGTGAAAGCGATCTGCGGAAAGGTTTCCAACTTAAGTATGAGCTTCATAAAACCTTATGACCTGCGCAGGGAGCCACCGCTGGGAGCCGCCTCAGCGCTGCCGCTTCCTCACAGCCCGCGGCGCCGCCGCCGTTCGCCGGGGGAACGCGCCCGTCCGCCCCCCTTCCCCGCCTGCCGCCGTACCGGTAGTTACTGCAACAGGTACAGAAACCTGAGATAGGGTATACCTCAAGTTAGACACCCGAGGGTAGACAGTCATGTCAGAGGTGGAAATCTCAGAGGGATCTCGAGTTCGATGTCGGCGTTCAAAAGCCATGAGCTTCAATACCAGCCTAGTTCCCCAAACTGGTTTTTTTGATCGGGCTCTCCAGTCTTTCCCTTTGAATGAGCCCTTTCTTACATACAGACAGAAGTCAAGCTGGTGCTTAGTTTCAAAAGATAGCAAGTTTTAAAGTACCTTCCTTGTTTCAATTAATTGCATCTTTCCCTTTGGGTGTAAAAACTTCCCATCTCCCCCTTTCTTATGTTGTGCAGGCATCATCCCAGATTGCCCCAAAACAAAAAAGCTTAACAACTTCCTCACCACTGTTTTTTTCATTCCTTCTTTATAAAGTCTCATAATTTGTAAAAAGCATTTTCATGACATTGTCTATTTTTCAGTGACTCTCCTATAAACCAACTCCTAGAAGGTTGCTCATCATATTTATAAGCAACCCAACAGCAGACTCTATCGTTCTCCAGAGCTTGATGTTTCTGTTGGCAATGCGTTGAATAAGAAACTTCTATTTTTACCTACAACCTGTTGAACATGTATCTGCTGCAACGCTTCCCTGTGGCTGAACAGAAAGTCTTGCACTCAGCACTGAGCACCTACAAGCAGAGCAGAGCTATTTCCTTGGACAACAGAAATACTAAATTCTCATAGAATATTTTTGCAGCACAGCTTATGTAGGCAGCAGAGAATCAATTTCCCTTGCCACCACAGGATGTAGGGATAGGCTGATTTTTTCTTCAGATCCCCATACCTTTTACCTCTCTCTTGCACTCAGAAACAAGGCCTTGCATGAGAGTATAGAACCGTGGGCGTTTCCATTTAGTTTTAAAAGACTTCCAAGGAGTCTGGATCTGGCATTCAGTACATTACCTGCTTTGTCTTTGAAAGGTCTTGCCAAAAAAGGTCTTCATCCCAGCATAGAAGATTGCCCTGTGTGGAGTGCACCCATATCCATTCATTCTATAATTTAAAATTAAAATAAAAACCCTTTTCCCTGCATTGTTGCAAAGTGACAAGTTACCTGACACCTGCATAATATTACCAAGTGCAGTAAGAAATCTGGTTAGATTCTACAAAGAAGTGACACTTCAGTAATTTTCCTATTTCATGCATGCTTGTAAAGCATTTTATGTGAAAAATGTTCTTCACAGGGCTGATAACTGAAGGATAAAGGAGACTGGGCAGACACACACTCTCCATCTAGATTTCTCAGAGCAACAGTCACCCCTGTGACGAGTGATTCCTCCTCGTCAGGAGGCTTACAGAGATCACCTAAGGGCACATGGCTGTGCAGGGGCTTGGGGGGGGGGGGCAGGGTGACATTAATTATTTAGGTTATGATATCAGATACTACTTGGCAGCGAACAGACAGCTTAGGACTCTGCTTGAATCCACATTACGAGACTGTTCTAGGATGAAGGCTCAGGAGGAGCTTGTGTGACCCTGTAGGAAGGAAAACAGGTCATATCTTGCAATGCAATTTCTTTGGGATGTGAGGACAAACAAACCACATTTGTAAAGTGCACCCCGCAAGAAGTTTCTTATAAATAATTAGATTTTATTGTTTCCTAGTCTTTTTTGCAGGAAGGTATTTCTAGTTAAGCTATCTCCCCTATCCTTTCACTGACAGACCCATACCACACAGCAGTGACACTGGTGGCATAGACCACTGCTAGTGGGCTAAGGTACTAATATGTCTGCTAGTACTCTGTCAGACCAGATTAGGAACAGAGCATGAAACATTTTAAAAAACATAGTTCTACCCTGGAAAGTAATAGCAATGTGTTACTCATAAGGCTTTTGTGGTTTGGTGTTTTCCTTTCATAGTCTATTGTATTTTTTCTTTATTAAAGGAAGCCTATACTTTTCAGTCCTCTTGCTGTAGCACAAAGTCATAGCCATATGAAAAAGTATAATCAGTTTTAACTAACATAAAAATAGATTATTAAATTCCAATTGTAGAATCTCTGCTGTTGCCATTCAGTCTAAAAAATTTAATAGCTTTTTCCCCCCAAAATATCAACATTTTTAGGGCTGGCAAACCAACTGGATGTTCATTTGGAAGGCAGCCAAACACGCAATGCTTTACAACCATACAAGGATTACTTCTAGTGAATGTCAACATAATCCTACTTCTGAAGATGGAAAATAATAAAGTGGAAATACTTGCAGCACAACCTGCAACATCTCATCTTTGCAAGAGAGGCTTACTGCACTTTTTCTTCCAATACTGAGCTGTTCTCCTACAGATGCAGGATAAAACATGCATTAGAGCCCCGTGGGGTGGCTCTGCCCGCCAGGCTCATCACAGCTTCCTGCAACCTTGGGTCATGCGGTAGGACAGACTATCAGTCAGCCTCTTAAAAGCTTGCAGTCGCTCTCTAATTCGAGTACAGTAGTAAGTTTTCAGCCTCAAACAGTTTATAGACTCCCAACTCTATTGCAGATGCAAATCTTAGAAACATTACAGAGATACATGATCACAGTGACTTCTTTCTATTCTGCCTGGCTTTGTGGATCCCTTGGAAGTAATTCAGGGACCACAAAGAGGGTTACAGTCTTCAGACTGAAAAATACATAAAGTGACTACTAGTCATTTAATACCACCTAGTGGTATTGACATTTTAAATGGATTTTTGAAGTAATTAACCCAAAACACCTGAAACAGAATTACCAGCATCTATCCTTCATACATTTTAATACCCCCATTGATTTTATTATGCCATATTGCTCTCAATTTATGCTGTTCTCTCAAAAAATGTCCCGAGATACACACTAACATACAAACTTGATGGAATTTTCTGGCCAGAGCCTTCTCACAGTTGTTTTTGCTTCCTCCCACCCCCAAGATGTAATCACTCTGCCATCACAAGAAGCAGGAAGGAAAATATATAAAATATATTTAGCAAAACCAGTAAAATTAAAGTGGAACAGAAAATGCAGTCAAGTAGCAAACATTATGTACAGCAGCAGATTTTACAGTTTTTCCTACACATACCTCTGCACTTATTTCACACTTTTTAAGGAGAAGGAATAGAAATAAGCTAACGTTAAAGAAAGAAAACATTTTTTTTTTCCTGAACAGTAATGGGGTTTATCACTGTTTTTTGAAACTCCAATTCAGACTATATATCTCTAAGAAAAATAAGAGGAGGACACCATTTTTCTCAGTCCCTAGAGTAAAATTACACTGTCCTCCTTTTATGGACTATACTGGTATCTTAAATAGTTACACTCACAGGATCTAGACGTTATCTGGCCATCTTAAGGGATGTAGGTAACAAACATTTTAACCAAGATACAAAACAGGTATCTGATTTTTCCAGCTTTCCTGAGGCTGAGTGAATTGTTTAAATACATGTGCGCTTATCAAAATCCATGTTACAGTACATTTTTAACAGTAGTTTGTTAAGAAATCATGAAAGTGCATAACAGCCTAAAAGCAGGCAAAAAGTACTTCAGAAGAACAGTCTTTCCTTAAAGTGGCAGAAGAATGTAAGCTTTCCCCAAAGTTGTGTTGATCTTATGTGAGGACATCAGTGATTTTCCTAAAGACTCCACAGTGTGATGGTGGGGTTTTGGCTTTGGGGTTTTTTTGTCTGAGTTACAACAATCATTTGTATGAACAAAAGACCATTAGAAGTATTGGTGCAGTTCTAAAATGAAAGCAAATGTCCTGACAACTTATTAAACCAAGTTATGAACGAGGCTTTCAAATCAATACTTGTTTTGAAGTCTAGTGACAACTTTCATTCAGTAAACACCAAACACAGAGATTGGAAGCGGTTTGAATATGCCTCAAACCCAAACTGCATCATCCAAAGCAGTAAGTTAAAGCAAATCAAACATTCACACCTTTGCAACCGTGAACAGTGGGCCAGACAAAGAGGGGAAGAAAACCAGAAGTACATCACACCCAAAGCTCTGCCTTAGTCTAACTTGCAAAGGCAACAGTGTGTCAGAAAAATCAAATCCAAAAACATCTGACAGATGTTAAGGTGAAAAAAGTTGTTCCATGAAATTCAAATATAGAAGGGAGAAAAACTAGTCATAAGTTCTCTATCAGTCACAATGGGTAACTTCAGTGTTCTCTTCGGAGACATAGATTTGTCTGGAATGTTTCCCAAAATAAAGATTTTATTATTTAACAAAACCCACACTGATAGTATTGCATTTCATACAATTCCAAAACAGCACTTTCTCTTTTCCCCAAAAAAATGTGTTGATGAAGTGGTAGACTTTTACTAATCCTTGTCAGGATGATACGGATTTATGGGATAACACTTGTATTATGGATTTCTTTTTCTTCTTACAGATTACCTTAATTATTTTTTTCTCCACATAAGTTTGCAAACTTTTTACTTTCTTCTCCTCCTCCCCTCTTCCAGTTCATGTACAATCTCCTCCTCAGTTGACCTGCCAGACAAATTCCACTTGGAAGGTTGAGCTGTCCTACCTTTCTGCTCATCATACATGGCAAATCAGTGAAGGAAGAAACCCACCACCAACTCCACCACACATGACCGAAGCAAATGTAAGTTTCATAAAGGCAAAATTGATGTGTTTTGCATACACTTACACAAACAAGTGTGAATAAAGGCTTTGTACCCAAGTCATTCAAGTTTATTCCAGACCTCATATTTAAGGTAAAGCAGAATAGTTCCATTTTCTACATGAAAGGCTCTTGGATACGCTGCTGCTGTTAATCTTACCAGCTGCTTTCAGGGATTTCCTCAGAATTACCTTAAATGTTTCTGTTCTTCACCAAAACATTCACTGAACTAAACCAGGCCAATATAAATATATAACTGCAATAATTTTAGTTCTGAAACCAGTAAAATTCTAGCGATACGTACAGCCAAGACGTATAGCAAGCTGTTACCACCATAGTTATCACGTAGTTTTACTTTCAGGATTTGTGAAGCTTTTTTCTGCTCCCCCCCCGCCCTTTTTTTTTTAAAAAAAAAAAGATGTGAATGCATGAAAGTAAGAGTGGAACAATAGAAAAATAGTTGTAGCTTATCCAAATGTATTATAGCACATTAGGAACTGCTGCCTGTAACTGAACTTTTCTGATATACATCAAGTAACATAGATATCACTTACATGGGAACAGATTATGAGATTGGAGAACACTTCCATGCCAGATATCATCAGAAACTGTTTAGATTAAATCTACACCAAAAAAATTTCAAGACCCAGAAATCAGTATTCCTTCTGGGTAGACAAACACCACCAACAACAGTGACCTGAAAAGTCACCATTAAACTTTTTTTGGAGGGTGAGGGAAAAGATTGATTTTATATTCACAGCCACTTATGGTAATTGTAGTCCAGTGTGAGATCCTCCTGCTGCACATCTAATCACTTTTTTTCTGTTGATGGACAAACTCATACCTTCAGTGATGTAAATTAAAGTTACCCCATCAACTTAACTGAATTACTGTGCATTCACAGTAGCCAAAGAGCACAATGTGTAGCCTGAGGTTTCATAATGTTCCTATTTTTGTTTCTACTGTAAGGAGGTATAACAAATGCTATTTCAGGGATTCAACACAGGTGAGATTTTAGAAAAATATTAAACAAGAATACACACAAATCACACATGGCCAAAACAAAATAATAAAAGTCTTTAGTGGAAAACAATTTTATCCTCCTCCTGCTTATGCATCTTAAAAGTACACAAAGTGTTCATTTCAAAATTGAAAATTCAGTTGTGATAAGGCTTGATTACACAGCCATTTCCCAAGTCTTATTGCAACAAATCGTGAAATATTTCTATGCAACTTCTCGTCTTCAACTGTACAGGTAAAACAATAACTTGAAATCAACTAGCACTTCAATCCCTGTGTTTTTAATATATAAACTCAACATAGTACTGATTTATACATTTAAAATATTTACACACTTGACCAACAGCAGTACTAGCATTTATTGCCTTGAAACTGCATGTTCACTGCATGGAGGTTCCTTATTTTGCACAAACGGAACAAATAAAAGAGGATAATATTTTTTTCCTAATTATAAACTCTAGAATGGTTCAATGGGAGATTGAAATGTGCTGGGGAATGCTATTAGAAAGGATTTTATCAATTTCAAGTATCAAGCTGTAATAGACTGGAAAAATCACATGGATAACAGCTTTCCCTTGAGATTGGAAGGGTCTTCCAAATCTTTTATAAGAATGGCTTAAAAGGACAGAAAGAGCAGGATAGGGAAAGAGAAGGAATGAAAAAGCAGAATCTACTTTAATTCACTGAGGAGAAGGGAAAGCCAGGAATATCTTATTTCTCAGTTGCTAGGGCCCCAAGAAATCTCATAATGAAAAAAGGGTTTTGTAAGAAAGCTGAGAGCTTACAGCTCTAGAGCAAATCACACTCATGATTTGCTTCATGATTAGTGCTAGAAAGCATTAATCTCACTTACTGCAAAGAGGGCACAATCTACTCATATTAAACCCAAATTTACAGGGGAGGCAGGGCTGGCTCTTTAACTTTTAATTGTTATCATTAGGCTTTGGTTATACTGAGCAACTAGAACAGATAAGGGAGAAATTAGTGGTGTTTGTTCCTTGCAGAAAAGTGTAAAAAAAATCAAAACCAAACCAAACCAAACACCCTACCACCACAAGTGGCACTTGTCGTAAGTAGAGGCATCAAAGCCTGAATAACTAACAACTGTCCTCTCACTATGTAGACCAGAACCGAGGCACACTGGTGGTGAATCTTATCTAAGAAGCCACCATTTCAATTGGCTGTAATTGAAATAACTACAATTTACAGCAAGCATTACTGTACTGCAGTAGACCAGTCTTGGGGAATACTGTACCACTGCTGCCTCTACTGGGCTTTATAATTATGAAAATCTTCTGTTTTCATTACAGTAAATCTTACACCTCACAAAACTAAAATTAAAATATTTAATATTTACATAGCATCTCAGATCCTCAATGCATTTTATAGGCATAAGCTAATCCTCACAACATCCCTGTGAGGTAGGTAGATATTATCGCTATTTTAAACAACACAGTTCTAGCGACTTGCCAATGGCCACAGAGGATCCAGTGGAAAAACTGATACAAAATTAGAGGAGCCTGGCTCCTACTCCTGCGCTTATATTCATCAAGCTACTTCCATAAAAACACCCCTTCTTATGTAATTATTTAACCAAAACTGAAATTACTTGAAGTGTTTTACAAGAAAAATGCTGCAATTTTTATTTTTGAATAGTTTTACAGATCATAAATTAGAATTTGCTTTACCTTTTAAAGAATTAGATTTTAAATGGACAACTGACTGCTTTGAGCAAGCTTATTTTCTAGAACTACATGGCTTAGATATAAAGGGATTTACCCAGATAAACACTGGGGCTTTAGTGAGTGCTATGCACTATCAAAGAGATGACTCTGATTCAAACCCCCTCTCTTTCAACTAGTAGGATTTGGACATGCTGAGAAAACAAGTTTCTCGTTCCTGAGGAAAATGGTGAGCCCTTTATCACTAAACAGTGAAACACAAACCTCTGGGCAATAAGTAGCAGATTCTGACAGTAATTCAGTGAAGATAATTAAGGCATAAATGCACACGAAAGTAGAATTTTCATGTAGTAGTAGTCCAATTCTCCCTGTCCATGTGTATCTGTGCTTTCAAGAAGGTCTTCAATTTTATGACCCAACTAGATGGTCATGGTTGCCAGCATCAAAAATTATAGGTCGAACAACAGAAAATCATTATGCCAGCACTAGAACTAGCTATTGCAATGGGGAAGGAGCTGGCAAAATGGGAAAGAAACTACCTGATTTCTAGTCTCAGAATGAAAACACTGGAGTAATAATTGTTCTAGCAAAAGAAGTCTAGACAAATATATTTGTTACAATTATATCACGCAGCATTTACAATTCAGTTTGAGTTGTGGGTTTTTTTCTTCAAAAAACAGATGCATTTTTAGAACCATTATTCACTTCACACAGTGAATGGAAAATCAATGCAGTGATGCTATAAAGATTTCAGAACACTTATGTAGAGCCAACTCTCAATGTTCACTAAAAATGATCTATGAGTCTCTCCTATGGACTTGAATGAGTTTTTTGCATCTAGATTTACAGCAACTGGATGTGTAGAAGATCACTGAAGGATTTTTTTTTTTTTTTGAAGGGATATAGAAGCCAAATAGTTTAGGTAGAAGCAGGCATCTAGCCAGCAGGAGTATGAATTAATAAAACTTATTCCCAGAACCTTTTTCAACAATTTTATGGATGTCACTAAGCAGAGACATTTTAGCATTTGCTCTAAAGGAACATAAAATGGCATGAAAGATCCCTGTTGTATATATGAGAATGGAAGAAAAATTAAGAAACAAGAAAGCAAGAATGTTGTCTAGCATAACATCAAACAGGAAAATTACCAAAAAACCATACTAGGACAGTTTTCCTTTAATATATAATATTAATTTTAAATGAAGGGCAAAGGAAAGTTTTAAGCAACCTTCAAAACTAGCCTTTGAAAGTAAGCATTCATACTTTAGTAAGTCTTGATAGTCAAAAGATGCTGCGTGTCTCTGCTTGTTACAACACAAGGGGCCTGATAAGAAAAGTAATGGGTATGCACATGACTTTGTCCTGAATGCTAACTCAATTTGTGCTCCCATTCATCAATATGCAAGAGAATTTCAAAATGTTAAATAAATAATTTTTAAATAGTGAGCCAGCTTTAGGATTAAATAAAATGATAGTGACAGAGCTAGTTATAAAAGAAACAATGACTGAGTATATCAGTTATTCATTCAGATCCAAAAAATTTGAAAGTATTTGCTATGATCTCTTTGAAGGCTTTGGCCTAGATATTTGACAACGAGCACATCATGACAAACTAGCAGCTCCTACAGCTGCTTATGTTCCCAGGCTTTAATGCCCTTCATCTGAAAAAAGAGGTTTCAAAACTGCTGCCCTATCCAATGTACAAACTCAGAGAAATTTCAGAAGCAGTTTCAAAAACATAGCAAAACCCAGACAAATTAAATAAAAAAAACAGCCATCAGAACACCTTAAAAACAGAAGGATGTGCTGGGACCATTATCTTTTGTGCAAGTGCACAGTCAAGAAATCTTTTAAAGAAAAGCATTAGAGTTTCAAGAAAAAAAAATGAGAGCAATACCCCTGTTGTAAAATACTATGCAAATTACCTTAGAAATAAAATACTAGCTGGGAAGGTACATTATCTAACAAGTTTTATGGTCACTTTTTAACGTGTAAATCTGCCCTAGCCCAGTTTTCACATAAATTAAAAGAGAAAAGTATAATGAAGAGATGGCATTTTTGGCCTTGTGGATCCATGATTGAAACAGGTATGGATTTAACTAAAAAATAAAAAAGCTTTAGATCACTTACAGCACAGTATTACAGATTTATGTCTTTTAAAAATTCTGGCTATTGTGACTAATTTTGAGATGAATAGCTGAAGAATGGCACAGAGTTGCAAACATGATGCTATACATAGCCATGTGAAGGTGTATACTGTACATTTTATATAAATTTTAAAAACATGTGGGAAATATTTAACAGCATAATCTAGCAGAGGTCTTAAACCAAAAGGGCCCACTTCTGCCTCCATGTATTTCCACAAAAATAAGTTTTACTAGACATGCAGCATTTGTGTTTGCTTTAGTTTTCTCTGGCTCATGAGTAGAAACAAAGCAGGCCTTGCTTTTGCATTCATGTGCTGCTCTCCCTTGTTGGTCCACTATACTCAGGGCACTATATTCTGCTGTCATAATAGCTAAAGTGCTTGATATAAAAAACCGAGCAAGAGCAGAGCAGCTGGGAGGGCTCTGCAGAAGTGGAGCTAGATTCAGCATAACCAAAAATCCCCCACAGCACTACACATCCCAATTGGCCCTTGAGTAAAAGGGTTTGACACCCCTGTCCTAGCATAATTTTTTTAGCTAATGCCCCAACTTTAAAAAGTTTGCCAGTAATTCACACCTTTTGAGTTGTTATTGCTTAAGCAAACAGTTCAGTGTAGAAATACATTGCAGTTGCGTGCAACCCGGGTATGAATCAAAACAGATACTGAAAGTAAAACTACACATGAACCTTGCATTAGACACTCATTCCAAAATGATACGTCAACATGAAGGGCTGCAACAGGTACACAGCAGCTTAATGCCAACACCCTAAACCAACTCTGAAGAGTCAAATCTTGCCTTAAATTTCTTATCTAAAGTATATGAGCTTTTTTTTTTTTCTTTTAAATTAAGGCAATGAAATGGCTACAGTTCCTAAAGTTCATTTTAGGGGAACAAAAATATACACCTTTTTTTAATCCGAACTTTAGGCAGCAGAACATAATGTAAAAACCTGCATTGCATTAAACATACAATGTCAAGTTGATGTAGAAAACCAGAACTAAACACAAGTTAAAATACCATTTGGTTTTTCTTCCTCATTGGAACACAAACAGAAACTTTAAGAGAGGAAAAATAAAGCTTAAAATCAGCTAAACTGTTTAGAGCTTTATATGTATCTGCATCACACTCTAACGTGATTTTGGGTAGAAAAGAAATCTGTACGCTTATCCGGCCACTCATATTTTAAACCAGTGCAGGGGGAAAGGCACTGCATTTATTTTTCATTGTGCCCATATCTGTTTGCACATATATGGAAAAAATTTAAATTCAAATTTTCTGTTCATTCTCTCCCACACACAAGTATGACAGATTGCAGCTAACACATAATAGCAGAAGCTGATTCAAAGTTGACCTCTCCTATTCCATTGTGTTATGTTCAAACTTCCAGGCTCTCTAGAATCTGAGATGGCTGCAAAGAACCCAGAGACAGGTACAAGATTTAGTCAGCATTCAGCATTTCTCAGTGCATTTTGCAGAAAGGGTCTAAATTAGGCATAGAGTTTTGTTGTTTATTTTACACAGAGAAGTCCACCAACATTTGCCATAAATTCTTCTAAACTCTTTAAGAAGGCCATCTTCTGCTTACGGTCCAGTGTAGGAGGAGTGCTGCTTGCAGTAAGCTTGTTGAAGGCATCTGCTAACCGCTGGTAAATTACTGGATCTTGTTGAGTTGATAGCAATGTTTCAACTAGCTCTGAATATTCAGCCTGTTAAATAAACAAGAATCTTATTAACTTTAAAAAAAAAAAGATACAACATATGTAACTTCTCTCATCAGGACAAAATCCAGAATCAAAGCTGTGACAGGAAACTATCAGTACCTCTCCACTTCTTACCCAGTTTCACTGACTAGTGTGTACCAGACATGACTATGGACTCGCAGCCTTTCACCTACCTCTAAACCAGCCAGATTAAAGTCCTTCAATCAGACCAGGATTTTTAGTAAAGCTAAAGAAGCCTTTAGAGCTAGGTAAGTGCTTTGCAGTGCAGAGTAAGAAGAAAACTTTAATGCACACCCTGCAAAGTGCCTTTTGGCTCTTTCTTAGCACAGGCTTACTCCTGCAAACTACTCTTCTCTTTCTTCACGCCTGCTTTGTGTTCGGCGTGCCATACCAACCATCTCCTCCCGCAGGTTTTCCCTTTTCTAGATTCCCTTCCCTGGGACAGAGAGCTTAGATTCCTTTCCAAGAGTTTTCTACTTACTCTCGTGCTTACTTGGACAGAAACAAAAGACAAAGAAACATGTTAAACATCACTAAAAGGACACTGCCAAGGGGCACCTGGAGCAAGTCCAGAGTGACTACTGAACTCTGGGAGCAAGGGTGAAGGACACGGGAGCCAGAATGGCACTCCCCTCAATTCTGCTGGTGAAGGGCTTGGGTGGGGGTAGACACAACATGAAGTTGCCACCTGTGAATGGTGTCGCAGGGTCTTTTTGTCTTATATGATCATGAGTCCCTCCTTGAGGGATGAGGGCTGCTAACAAGAGAGAGGATCCATATGACAAAGTGGCTTGGGACCACCTTTGCCGAACGCTTGCCAACCTGGCAGGAAGGGCTTTAAAGGGCACATTGGGGGTTGTAGATAAGTGAAGAGACAGATACCAAGAGTAGTGAGGATGCAAGGAAGTGTGATGGGTTTAAGAGCGCTCATCAGGAAGGAGGAAACAGGTTGAAAGGAGGCCAGCCTCAAATGTCTGTAGAAATGCATTCAGCTTTGGAAACAAACAGGAAGAGCTGGAGCTCCAGATGCAGATGCAGAGCTGCAACCCTGCAGGCACTGAGATGCGGAGGGACAGGTGGCATGGCTGGAGTGCCCCGATGGACAGATGGAGGCTCTTTAGAGCTCTTCAGGGAAGAAGAGGACAGAAGATTGCCATTTATGTGAAAGGACAGCTCAAATTCAGGATGCTTTTCCATGGACTAGGCAACAATCTATTTGAGTGCTTATGAGTCATGATCAGAGGAGAGGTGGTAAAGAGGACATCATGGTGGGAGCTTGTACAAATCACCAAAACAGGGTGAGTAGTGAGCTGAGTCATCTTCAAGCAACTTGAGGAAGTTTCCAGATCAGACTTAGGAGAGATTATCTCCCTGACATTTGTTCAAATGCCAGACGGGTCACCCGGGGGTGACTGCATCTGCTACTCACAACTAGGAAGAGCTGGTCAGGGATGTGGTAATTAATGGCAACCTTGGCTACAGTGATCATGAAATAGTGGAGTTCAGGATCCTTAGGAGAGCGAGGAAAGAGGGTGGCTGAGTACAGACACTGGACATCACAAGAGCAGATGTCAGCTTATTCAGGAGTCTGGTGGGTGGGATCTTGTGGAAGAGAGCTCTGAAGATGAAAGTTGCTCAGGAGAGCTGACAGGTCTTTAAGGACAACCTCCTCCAACCACAAGAATGGCCTGTCCAGATACTGAAGAAAACAATATAAACATGTCAGGACACGGACCCAGCTAAGCAGGAAGTTCAGGACTGAACTCCAGTGCAAGGACGACACATGCAGGGACAGCTACAAACGAGGAAAACAGAAACATCGTCTGGACAAGAACAATGACAGAAAAGCAAAGTTCGGCTAAAGCTAAATTTGGCAAGGGATACAAAGGGCAACAAGAGCAGCTTCCACCAGTACATTAACAGTAAAAGAAGGAACAGGGAAAATGTGGGTCCTGCTGCTGAATGGAGCAGGTGATTTAGTGATAACAGACAAAAGATGAGGCTGAAATACTCAATGCGTTCTTTGCCTTGGTATTGACTGGCAGGTTTTCCCAGACCTCTATGACTAGAGACAGGGTTCAAGGAGGAGACGAACTACCAGTAGTGAAGAGGATCAACCCAGAGATCTCTTGAGAAATCTTGATGCATACAAGCTCGTGAGACCTGACCGAATCCATCCAAGGGTTCAGAAAGTCAGCTCATGTCATTACAAGGCTGCTCTCTATCACCTTTGAATGACTAAGAAAATCATGAAGCAAGTACTCCTGGAAGCTATCTCTAGGCACGTGAAAGAGAAAGGGATTGAGAACAGCCAGTGTGGATTTGCCAAGAGTAAAGCATGCTTTACCAACCCGACTGTCTTCTGTGATGAAATGACTACATCTGTGGATGAGCAGAGAGTGGCGGCTGCCTGATGTTAGCAAGTCTTTAGCAGTCTTGCACAGCATCCTTGTAACCAAGCTGAGATTTTTATTGTCTAGATGGGTGGCCTACTGCATGGGTGAAAACACACCTGTATCATCAGTCTCTAAAGGATAGTGGTTAACAGCTCATATTCCACCTGGAAGCTGGTTACAAGTGACACTGAGAGCTCTCATCTGGGCTTTGTCCTATTAAATATTTTAGTCGGTGACCTGGAGGAGGAGAGGAAATGCATTCTCCTCAATCTGTGGATGAAACCAAACTGGGGAGTGCAGCCAGTGCATTCAAGGGCAGGACTGACATTCAGAGACATCTAGTCAGGCTGGAGGAATGAACTGACAGGAACATCATGAAATTCAGCAAGGACAAATGCAAAGTCCTGCTGAAACAGACTAACCCCCTGCAACTATACAGACTGGGAACTGACAGGCTGGGGAGCAATTCTGCTGAATAAAGGACCTGAAGGTCCTGGTGGATAGCAGGCTAAGGAAGCCAGCAGCGTGCCTTGTCAGCAATGAACACTAGCAGCATACTGGGCTGTATTTATTATTTGTCTTTACACAGCACGTGTTAGATTATATGTGAAATACTGTGTCCAGTCTTGGACTCCTTAACTCAAGAAGGATATTGATGAACTTGAATGAGTCCAGTGGTGGGCCACCAAGACTGTCTGGCAGGTACTGAAAGCACATGAATTGTAAGGATAATAAAGCATTCAACAGGCTGCTCAGAGAGGCTTTGGAATATCCATCTTGGAGGTTTTCAAGACACAGCTGGAAAGTCCTGAGCAACCTGATCTGAATTCACTGTTGACCTCACTTTGAGCAAGAGGTTGGTCTACAGACCTCCTGAGGGTCCCTTCCAACTAGAATGATTCTGTGATGTGCCAGACACACAGTAGCTAACCACTCTCATTTAATAAATGACTGGTGTTCAGGATGTAGGTGTCTCAATGCCATACCTGATGCAAACACACTAGTGTGTAGAATGCTTCACCTGCTGCAGTTGTCATTTCTGTATTGTGCTTCTGAAGTACCAGCATATCAAAGACCATCTGAAATCACAAAACAGAAGTAGTTACGGAAGCGTAAACTTAACCTTCTACTTTACCAACATTTGTGCTGAACCTCATCTTCACTTCTGATGATAATAATAATATGTATTTACAAAAAACCAAGGTTGTTGCTTGTTTTGTTGCTTTAAAAAAAAATAATCTAGGTATCAGTAATTGGAAAGCCAGGTTCTTTTAGAAGTCAAGTCTTGGCTTAACAGCACAAATTCACATCTCAATGCATTTAAACCTGTTGTTGATTTGTATGTGTTCTTCAGAGAGAAATGGCATCTCTTATTTTTCTCCAACAGCTGCAGATATGCCAGAGAAATAATGAAAAAAGCCTTTGCTCTTCCAAAATAAAGCAAGGAAACTTTTCCTCAAGTTTTGGAGACTCCTACAGCTCACAAAAAGCCAAACAGGAACAGATTAATAAAAACAGTATTATAATTTTAAGTGGAAATTTAGAGAAAAGGCAGAAAGCTAGGTTAACATTGAAGAAATATAAAGACAAAATTATTTAACATGTTTCTCATTCTCTCAGCTTGGCTGATGCATGCTTTTAATGAGCAATCCCCAGAAGTTCAAACATCAGTTTGATAAGAAAAGACGTCTTAAGGAAAACTGAAGTCTTTACAAAATCAGAAGACACGCACACAAATTCCACAAGTACTTTGTTCCCAATTAGCAAGAACCTGGTTGCCACCAGGTCACTCCAAAATTCAATGAGATAGAGTGGATGGTCCTAAAATGAAAGTACTAAATATGATAATGGATTAAGAAAATGCATAATTCAGTGGATGCATCGAATAAATGACAGCATTTTCTTTCTAGTTCCCAACTATGCTCTTTTTTCTGCCTCTTGTTTTAGTACTCTACCCAGCCTCCAGTTCACACAATTCTGGAAACTTTCTATTTCACAGTAAGCATAACTGCTAAAATTGTCAATCAGGTTCATTCTAGAGCTCATGTGCAGAGAGCATGGATAAATATAAATTGCGTTCCAAGAGGCTCAGGTCTTTTGTTGATTGGCCGTAAGTAATTTCCTCTCTCTACACCTCCATCCTCCTTTGTACTCTAAGTCCAATGTCTCCAGTCGTTCATGCTCTCTTTCTTCTTAAACTACCAGTTTTTTAGTAACAGGCTGTTTCTTACTGTATGTGTGATCCTGATTAACCTGGTCAGATGCGATCACTGTTTGGCATCTCGATGCTACCTGTATGCAAAAAAAACAAGGTAACACGAAACGCAGATGCCTTACCTTAAGAAAGTGCCTTGTTGCTAGAAAAAGGGTTGAATCTGTTTCTTGTGCTTTTGCACACTGTTCTGCTAATGGTGTTACAGCCTCCAGACAGAGCTGGCAAACCTCTGAACTCATTCTGATAACGGGTGTTAAAGATCAAAGTCAGATTTCAATTAAATTGTGGTAAAACTTCCCAGCTGTGTCACTAGAAAATGTTTTAAATGCTTGTATGTTCCAAGATTTCTTTTTACTATAAAGCTGTTATAAAAAGGGGAGAAAAGAATTCCAAATTCATTGCCTTCTTTTACTAGCTACTCGCCCTAAGGTAACATAACCCTCTCTGACATAACATTTTCAGAAAGAGTCCCTTATGGTCAAGCTCATCTGTTTCTGACACGTGCCACAGATTAGTGAAAATGGTACTCCCATTATGAGAGGGAGAGCCCATTGGCACCCTGACAGGAAATGCTCTGGAGCCAGCCCAGTAGAACAGCAGCAATGTTTTGTATTACCAGCTGAGAAACTAATTCAGGAATGGCTTTGGGATACCAGCTGAAGGCTTATGAAGTTACACACTCTGAAATGAAGTAATGGAGGAGGCAGGAATGGCTGCCAGAAAAAGCTTACATGCTAAACCACTTAAAGGCTGTGTTCAAGCAACACAAGTCAGAGGCAATTCAGCTAATACTAGAATCTCAGTAGACACTACAGTGAAACTCTCAAATCACCAGAGAGCAGAGAGTAAGAGTCGGTTACCAATATATAATCATAGACACAGACATTGATGGAAAAGGACAAAAAAAAAAAAATCATTTTTAACAGGTCCTTATAAAAGCAACTCAGATTTTTAAACACTCCCAAGCTCTATAAAGGATACGATGACATCCCTAACTCCAGTGAGTACATTAGGCTCTTAAAGAGGTCCTCTGGAAGTTGTGGAATTTTCTCAGGGAATATCTCACAGATGAAAGTGATTAATTTGTAATATTGATTACACAGGGATGGAAACTGTCAAAAGAAAAACATGGTAATTTTAGCATCAATCACATAACTCTATTCTGACAATTTCCATCTGTACAAAAAGATGGAACTGATGCTTTCCACTGAAGAACACAATTTCAGTAGACAACCTCAGAGTCATTAGAATGGCTACAACTTTATTAGTAAACACTGTGGCACAATAAAAAAGATTGCTAAAGCTAAACAGTTGATGGTGGGAGTCTGGTATCTGCGCTATACAAATTCAAGGAGTTTTACTTCAGACATGAGCAAGTCTAGTCTTGTGGGGTAAAAGCCTCACAAGCATCTGGAGCACAATAGAGGGGCTCCTAGGGTACCTCCTTTGACTCAGTTTCATCTAAAATAGATGTAGCTCTCATGCTCAGCAAGCACTACCAGATGAGAAATGATGTTAAGAGGGGACAACTGAGGTATACTTCAGAAGTGTCTCCTGATTCAAAGTAAAACATTAACACAGTGCAACCCAATGAAATACTGCCATTCCACTGATTCATATTTCACTGTTCTGCTGACAAGCTGCTGATGTCTCTGATATGAAAGCCAGCTGTATTGTGAAAATAATTAAAGAGTTACTACTTGCTCCCATTTTTTTTTTTTATTTTTTATGCTAATATCACTGTTTATGCTTCCTATCACTCTTCTGACACTAATCACAAAAAGGATTCCACAAGTCACATTTCAGGTTTGGCCAACTGTTGACCTGCATGGACTCAGTTCTAAAAGAAAAAACCTTTTGTTTAGGCCCTTCAAATACACATTTTCTCAGCTTACAACATTTCATTTCAAACAGTATCTAGAACTACGGAACAGTTATTTACATTTTTAAAAGCCCAGAAAATTCAACTTAAGAAGGTGGAATGCATATAGAAATGAATTCTGGGAATTCACTACTATAAAGCTTTCATATTCTAGCAGCTACATGTAAAAATATACTTACTTTCAACAGATCCTGGGACATTAGAGGCAGAACTAGATTAACCCCATATAAGACAACATCTGCTGCTGATACAGATCTATTTGTAGCTTGCCCAGGCTCATGTCCTCTAAATACTTCATCTGTAGAAAAGACAAAAAATGTTTTCCATAAAAGAAGCATTAAACATATTGAAGGAAGAGTCTGATTTCTTTATTATAAAGACATTCTTAAAAATAGGACTATTCCCCTCTCCCCAAACAAAAACATGAGGCACTGTATTAAAATAGAAACTTAGTGAGTGGAGGCTGCCACATCACTCTATATTTATATTCATTAGGACTAAGCATTTCATAATCACATGTACCAGATGGCATGCTAAAACAGAACACTTCAGATACTCTGAGGCCTCCCTTCCATTACAGAACATTGCATTTGTTTCTAGTGATAGCTGCTTCATGCCTGCACACATAAACAGATAGTGAGCAAAATATTACTGCATTTCTATACTTTATATATTATATATATTTACATATGTTTATATATATTTTAGAAACACAAGGAGAAAAAAAATGGGAGAGTTCATTCTGTAGTTTAGACGTTGTCAAGTTTTCTCCAGTAAGACCTACATTTCCCATCCACTGGCAGTGACCTTACTTTTATAATTTCTGCACTGAGTTAGAAACAGTATGCAGACTGCTTTCAATACATTTGATCTCTGGGCATTAGTTAGGTTAAACCTTAATTTCATGGTAAGTATTTTGCAGTAATTTACTATTCTCACTTCTCTATGGGTTTTTTGTTAGAAAACTGCTGTTGCTACATGTTCAGACTTGCAACATTCAGATTTCAAGCTGTTTCATACACGCCCTATTTATTTGATGTCAGCAATAATAATTTCAGATGCTAGAAAACTGTAAAAAGTCCTTCCTTTGCTACTGGCATATTAAATAGTAATGTCCATATCCTGATCTAATCAAGCCTTTACTAAGTTTTCACTTTACGTGGATTGAATGCATGCCCCACAATGGTTTTTACAGTTTAGAACACAAGTTATGGTTCAGCAATTACCAGTTCCTTCATACCTGTATCACTGAAATCTATGAATTCTTTTGATAGAAGATTAGTGAGAAGCTCCATAATAAGGAGGAGATCCTGGTACTGGTCTTCTTCTGCTGTAACATCTATCCGTTGTCGACCTAGATTATTCTTGGAATACACCTGGAGCAGAGTTAGGCAGGCCTCATACAAGTTCATGGCTTTGGCCTATAAACCAAGGTTAGATAATAAGAAAACTTCCATATGCTAAAAGTGACACACTTTGTTTTAAGATGGCGTTACTTGGTTGATGATACCTCAAGGTTTTTATTTCAGTTATTTAACCACTTTTTGTAACAACTGCACACCTTAAACAACAGGAACACTTATAGCCATATATTGATGTGCTACTGATTGAAACAGCAGAACATTACTTTTATCAATTCCTCATTCTTAAAAAAAAAAAAAAAGACGAGTGCAAGAGTGGCTTGGGACAAGCTGACACATCTCACTATCTCACAAACTAGATTACCAACAAAATCCGTCAGGAACTCACTTCAGCTATCAAAGTCTGGAGCCACAATACACTGCGTATACCCAGTTTGGAAAAGGCGGGAACTCTTCTAGATGCAAAAGCAAAATTAGCCAACGTTGCAAAGATATAAATGTACTGCACTGACTCAATTTTACCCATTAACTTTTTGGTATCTCTTCATGCCTTGTTTAGGACAAAGGCAGCATCTTTACAGTATGCATTTGTCACATAAAAGAGTGCTGTAATTCTCCTAGACTAGCTTTCAGAGAAGTCTGATATAGTTAAAAAAAGTAGTCAGCACAGTCTGCACTCTTTTACCACCCATGCATAGAGTTAGACCAGTGATGAATTGTGGTTTATTGGTATAAGAACAGTCTAGATGTCCTGCTTTTAATCTTTGCCAGTATATGTTTTTAAACAAAGGAATTCCTCTAACAGATGTGACCATATAGCATTTCTTTCTCTATAGAATCTAAAAATCACTACACTTTATTTTGTTCAAGGGATAGCACTGTATACACACGTATGCGTGCATATACACCCTCTTTCCCCTCCTTTCTCTTCTGGTTGTACTTACCTCTCCAAGATAGCAAATCTGTTTATGTGCAACTTCAACAAAGACTTCTATTATGAGATTAACAGTCTCTGGTGTGTTTTTGTATACTTCCATTAATCCAATGCAATTATTAAGGAAGTCCATTAGGAAATTGAAGAGAATTGCTACGTTATCAATCTGGGTAGCCTCAGCAATGCCACATAGTGCTTCTAATGTAGCAGTGATTTCCTGTTTCACTTCCTCCTCCTGACAGATCTGCTGAAAGTTTTCTTGGTTTATCACATTCAAGAATCGCTGCTGAAGTGGCTGAAGAACCTTGAAATTTTTCAGAAAAGTCACATTAAGATAAACATACTATTATATGCAATGTGAGGTTTAAGTAATTTAGCAAGCTTTTGGTGTGGCAGTACAAGAATCAATCACTTCCAGTTTCCAATGGCTCAATTATGTTATTATCTGTCACATTAATGTAAGTTGAAGTGGTAGTAATTAGTGATTTTCATTACCCATCACCACTTGGAGTCTGGTTTCAAAACGAGCACCTCCACAAATATTTTGTGTTATTTTATAGTGTTGAAACAAATGACAATGACTTTCTCTGGCTCACAGTATTTGATTCTCTTCCAAATTCATTATTAGGGGGGAAAATTGTTACAGTTCATCAATGAAAGTATTAAGATTCATGTTCACAGATATTTTTGCCATATTATGATTCTCAATAGCGCAATCTCTTTTTGTAATCATCTGTGTTTGGAACGAATTTAGAAACTTCCATAATAATAGTTACATGTTTTTCCCAATTACTTCCAGTGCATTATAGTCTTACCTTCAATCACTAATTTCATAGTTTTGCTAGTAACAGCAAGTTTCTCTCAGGCCAATGCTTTACAAGCTCATGTGGTGCTTTCTGATCACATTTCAGCTACTTTCCAGCACCAACCTTTCTGGTATTAAATATCTGAACTTTAATGGAGCCAGGGCACAAAAAGCTTTTCAAGGCTCTTCATTATGTTCCATATTAGCTCTTTATTTACTGTCATTATCATTAAGTGAATAATTGAGTAATTCATAACATCACCAAATTAAATGGAAGAAATGACATAGTTCCAAGTGAAATTTTTAACCTTTTATAATAGTCTCTTTCAAGTGTACTGCTATACTGGCTGCTTCAAGAATCCTCCAGGTAATTATGTTAGTTGTTTCTGTTTAGGTTGTGATAGTTTAGATACAATTTTGGGCAGCTCATGGGTGCCATACAATTAGTGACCTTCAAAGAGAGAATTATTTGAAAAATTATCAATACTAGATGTTCAGAATCAAAAGATTTTATACGGGTTGATTTTGTGTCACCATAAAATTCCCTAAACTAACTTGTCTATACTACTTGCTAAAATGGAGGTGACAGAAGCATCAAAAGAGCTTACCTCTGTCCAGTATTGTTGCTTTGTTTCCGTATCCATATGAGCAAAGCCTCCTAAAACTAAAGCTTTCATTAGTGTTCTCTGCACAGAACTGGACAAATAGTGAAGAGGAGGACTTCGCCTTGCAAATTGTTTAGCTAAATTCCACCAGTTTTCACACTGAATAACTAAGTTTGCCCTAAAAGAGGGAAAAAACATTTTAATTAAAGACTTCACAAAATTGTATGAACAAAGCACATCAGGTTGCTAGCAGCTGTCAGAAGATATTTTTTTTTTTTAAATCCTTTATTCTAAGGCTAAACCGCCTTTTGACTTTAATCTTAATAATGCCTCACCTGTAAGATTTCTGAAGTATATATTCTGAAAATAGCTCAATTCATATGGGAGAAAAGCAGGGAAGTGCTTTAGTTTTACACACATACACATAGAGTTAATGAACATATTGCATGGATTAAAAGCTTAGTCTCATTATGTCATGATAAAATAAGCATTTTATTCCAAAACTAGTTCCTATGGGGTTTAATTTTTTTAAAAGGAAAATTTCTCAAGTGTTTAAATCCTCAAGAACAGTCTTTCAGCAGACTATGAATACATGACTGCATGTATAATTGCATGTCAATTCACAGAAGTAAAACATTCAAAAATTTCCTACTTCACAGTTTGTAATACCAAAGAAAACTTTGAAATTCATCTGAATCTGTCAAATCCTGGACTTTAGAAGTGTTTTTATATGTTTACAAAACACATTTTATACTGGCTTAGCCAGTATCTGAACTCTTAATCTGGAAGAACTTGTTCAACAAAAATAAGCAACACTGCAAAAATCCTTGCAATAAGAGTGGAGACCATGAGAGTTTTCCTTTCTCACTGTTTAAGAGTGAGGCACAAAGGTAAGGGAAGGAGAGTGCAACCTGTGAACAATAATAAAAATTAGGTTATGGTCTGTCAAATATAGGTCTCACTCCTCACTTTGTCAGACTTTTTTTTTTTCCATTTATGTTACTAAAGTAATTTGACTTAGAGACATGAAGAGGAAGTGCCCTGTATCTGGATTACTTTGGCCAAAAAAATTTAAAGGAAGCAAAAGAAATTTTTTGACTTCCAGAGGTATAGCAACTTACCGCTCTCTCCTTTCCACTAATGTTACTAGCAGTTGTACAGTATCATTTGCAAGGTCCTGCTCTGAACTCCACACTGCCAGGTTACTGATCACTTTTTCTAAAAGGTAACCCACAATCCACTGGGAACCCTCTGTATCAGCACCAAATGCTGTACTAAATGGCAGACTTATCTATAAGAAAAGCATTAAAATGAGTGAGTTTTACAGAAGCCAGAACCCCAAAATGTATGGTAATCATTGTCAGCAAATTCTTTTCAGGCTGTCACTTCTTCCCTACTTAAAATACACAAATGTTACATAGACAAAGGCAAAGAATACCTGTAACAGAAAAATCTTTGCCAAATTTATCTTCCAATTTTAAGCACAACACCTTAAAGAAAGAAAAGTTTCAACCTCATTACAAAATCAGGTTTGAGTATGTCTAGCTTTTAATGCCAACAAAAGTACAAAAGCTTTAAAAATTGTAAGATCCCAAAATCATCTCCCAAAAGTGTTTTTCCATTGATTCATGATGAAATTCCTCAAAATTCAGTGATTAAAAATGTTAGCAATAAACCTAGCTGTTGATCTAGATCGAACCTTGTAAAAAACTTAATTTCAGCATCTGCTTTCTGCAGATTGTTCCTTCAATCTATACATCTTTGAGGGAAGATGTCACACTCTGGTCCTGGCACATTAAAATATTCTTCCTTGAAATTGCCTGTTCTCCTGTCTTTAAAAAAGTTTCTCAAGAGTGAAATCCAAGGATTTTGTAATAATTGTGCAGGGGCTTCCTGTCAGCATACCACTAACATTTTAAAACTCATGACATACACATGACTGAGCATAAGGTTTAAGTAGTAGAAGTTTCAATCACTTTCACATGTCAACACAAACTAAACATGTGCATTTCCTATATACTCTATTTTGTTTCTTCACATTGTTTCTCATGTGGATCTCTTCCTTACATGCTCTCTCATTCTTCTCCAACTGGTATCTTTAAAAAGTCTTAGCTCTGCTGTAAGTACAAGCTAGTACAAGCTGAATAATCTGATTCCAAACGTTTACAAATCTATGGTATACTTATTTTTGTTAAGGAGGGGCCTCCTGAAGCGTTAGTATTCTTAGTTGCTTCAGTAGTGGAAATAAAAGGGAAAGGAGGAGGCTTCCTTCTCAAAAGTTAGAGCCAACAGGACCTCTTTAGGATAAGTGGCCTCCATCAGCTAGCTGGATTACAGTTAGTTTGATAAGCAAAATCAGGATCAAGGTCTAATCATGATTAGTGCTGTCCAAACACAAGAAGTTGCCCTTTACAAAAACCGAATCACTGAAATCATGATATATACAATGAGAACATATGAGAACGGGGAGAGGAGAGAAAGTAGCATGACATTAGCTGATGTATACTACCTTGTGATGGTGTCAAATATCTAATTCAGAATCATGACTGGGTTACTAAATCATCCATCAAGGGCAACCACTGTATTAGAGATGAACTGTAAGATCTGATGGATAGTGAGAAGTAGCTTATAAAATTGCTGTAGTCATTGAGTTTCACCTGTTATGCAACCTGAGCACACACACTATGCTATTCTGCTATGGCAATGGCTACCAAAAAAAAAAAAAAAAAATCACATTCGCACCAAAATGTGCAAGGGTCCCCTAACAACTTACATTTCTAATTAAAAAACTGAAGAAGACATCAACTTTCAAATTCCAGAATAAACCACAACCCATTGAACATTAAAAATGCTTTATCATTGCACTTTAGCTACTCTGACATCTGCATTCACAGGACAATATTACTGCTAATACTCGCCAATTAATTCATAAAAGTTATATCCTTACCTGATCATACAGCTTTTCATCTACTAGGAGGTAAGTCTTTGCCCAACGCTTGAGGAACCATACAATATCTTTGCCCATCTGGGGGCTCAGGAGGTGCATGAGATTTGCCCTTATTGCTCTAGATTCTACTTCAGACACTCTTAAAATAGCAGATAACAACCTGAAGATTTAAAATACAATGATGATGCTGAGAATGGTTTTTGGACAAGCAATGCGAGTATCACTTTCATTTTTCATGAAATAAGACAGAATAACACAAAGTAGTTCAACTCTGATGAAGTAAAAAGCACCTGAATTTATCGTTTCTTTAAATGCAAGGAGAAAGAGATAGGATAGAGCGGCAAATATCCTCCAAAAAGTCAGAAATGTATTAAAAGATGAGGTGATTATCTTCGACATCAAAATTACCGCAACAAAGAATCCTCACAAGCGTTCTGACGAATTGGGAATGAAGGCAAATGGACTACTACTTGGAGTGCTTGAAAAGCTTTTTTGAAAAACTGATTCTCCCCTCCTTGCACTGTCAAGCTTAATGACCAAGTGGGTCCTAACTGTGCAGCTTTTGCAGTGTGATTCATACTAAAGAAAAAATACGAAACGACTAGTTGTTTCTCTCTTTCGTTACTGCAGAGAAACAGTCTGAAACAGCAGATCACCCAGCGATTGCATTAATACAACCTATCCATAAAATTAAATATTAGCTTTTGTAGTATATCAATTAAATTTGGTACAAATGTGATAGTGCACAAGGAATTTAGGAGTTGACAGTGGTCTATTTCTTGAAGACATTTCAGAGCTATTACCAGAAAGCCTCAGAATCTCTCCTTGTTTAGATCTGATTTTATTCCCATAGCCATTGAGCCACCGCATCAAGAAATCCTGTTTGGTGGCCACTTCTCAAAGCAGCCAAGTCTCACTGAGCAGTATTCAAACTTCTAAACATTAGGCACATCATTGCTAATGAAGATCCGTTTTCTCTAGCCTCTTCCAGAACAGGTAAACGTTAAGTACACAACTACTGACCTTGGGTGAAGAATCTTTCATGTCAGTTAAAAGTGGAATGTAATCTTAAGTGTGAGGATTCAAATGGAGGAGTCTTTTGTGGGCATTAGCCTTCTTGCAAAAAGAGAAAGGAAATCCCCTCTCCTGCTCCTTTTATAGGCTACTAGTGATATGTGTACATAAGTGACAACAATTCTTCCCGTGCTCAGGACCAATTCTGCTGCCAAGCTTGTGCAGTAACTCCTGTTCAAAGTAGACAAGCTCAGATACTCTGGAAAGTGTTTGCTTAAGCTGTACATGTGCTGAATGAATTATATAGTATATTATCTAAAGATTTTGATCTACCACTTTTTAGTAATTCAAGTAATTTTAGGAATTTTCTTTAACAAATAGATCAAAGATGCGTTTTCAGTAGAGATATAAAACCATTTCTGTTTATTTCCAAGATTTAGCTCATGTCCTCTGTTAAGAGTAATAGGTCAATCTGGTCATTTCAGCCTTCCCATCTTCACTCAGTTTTATCTGTTTTGATGCCTTATTCTCATTTTTCTTCTAAGTCCTCCCCTGGATCATCTTGACTTGAAATATTATCTGTATTTACCCTGCCTCTGTCTACCCTAAAAAAAACCCCCAACCACTTCATTTTTCTGTCTTGTCTTAATCTCTTTTACAGCATTGCCTTAATATATCTGTTATAAAACCATTCTTATGAATTATTTATCCTTACTTTAATACTAGTTAAGAGATGTTTCTTTTCAAATGTTCAAGTCTTTACATATTGCTTTTTTACTTTTTAAATTCACAGAAGTCCACTCAGCTTCTCTTTTTTTTTTTCCTCTGAAAAAGCATTTAACATACTTAAGATGCATCCTTACCTAATTACAGAGTCAGTTCTGTTGTACCCTGGGATGGAAGAGGCCTTTTCTCCTGGAGATCCCAGAATCTGAAGTGTTGTATTGATATCAACCTCAGCTGAATGTTTTATGGAATATTCCATTACTTCTGGAGGTATTAGCGGAGTCTCTCCCTGAGTATCATTAGCCAAGAGGTAGCCTTACATTAAAAAAGAAAGAGTGATCACAACTTTCTACCCTAGGTTAACTTATAGCTATTTGATTAGAGAATCCATTGGCTTAACTGCAGACATCACACCAGAATCAACTGTTTGTACAAACCCTGACTAACACTGTTTAAATATGTGTAAGTTAACTTTAGAATCCTTAAAGGCATTCCGCAGAGAAAAACCTAAAGAAACCACCAAATTAAAAAGAGAGATAAGCTTTGCTTCATGTAAAAGTACTACAGTCAATTCAACTATTGAGGTGGAAAAAAACCTCAAATCAACATTTTGTTGTCACTTTCTTCTTCTTCTGTTATGTGATTTAAGAAGTCTTTATTTTACAGCTTCCCCACCAATTCCATCTTATTTGAGACTTCTGTTCTGCTAACATTTCAAGTCTGCCAGAGGCTTTCACACACCAAGTAAATGTGCTATAATAGTTTTCCTTGCATAGCAGCTGCAGATCAGTGGAAACATGGATTTTATACGATACTCTGGTGTCCAGATAATTAATATTAATTTCAGCTCTAGTCATAGTTTTCAATGTCTGATCTCATAACCACATGCGAGCTACAAACTTCATCCCACATTGATACAAAAATATTATAATCACATTCATGTCAGCATCTGAGTGACTAAAACATCGGATGTTCAAAGAGATCCCACAAAATATTTCATGAAGTATACATTTCTCCTAACAAAGTACAGACACTTAGTTGTTATTATGTTTTGCAAACAGATGTAAGATAGTTCCATCTAAAAATCAAAACCAAAAAAGGTTCTAAATTCAAGTTCCCTGAAACACAACAAAATGCCAGGACGCGGATCATCGGCATTGAGAGATTCTGGAACTTACTTGATTCTTTGCCACCACTGAGTAATACCGTTATCCTGATCTCATGTGGATTTCCTTACAAAGTCGTGTGTCCCCAGACAACACAACTGATATCATGAACAGACTAATTTCTTGAATGGGTTGACTGATAACACATCTCAAAAAAAATCTGTAACAAAATTAGTTGTGGGAATTTCCAAGTGACATTACCTTATGCAAAGATTTCATCAACCTTTTAAAGATAACATTCATGTTACTCAAGGCAGATGAAAGTAAAACAAAGACTTTGTGAGTAGTGTATGTAAGATGAAAGCATCTTAAGGGATAAAATTTATAGTCAATTAAGAGTAGTTGATATACAGGAATTTCTTTTTCCTAAGGTGATCCAGCTGCAATAAGAATACCAGAATAGGTGTCATTTAAAGCTGTTCACTAACCTGTGACTAAAATAAGCCAATGAATATCCTCATACAGGTCATCAAGCACTTTATTGTCAATTGAGCCTGATGCTGGTGAGGCAAGTAACTGCTGCTGATGTCTCTGCAACTGACCATGGAGCCTTGTAACTCGGTCTTCTAATAAACTGTGGACAAATAACAATAACATAACTTCGCTGTTTTTAATTTTTTTTGGCAAAGTCAGGCTTTTCATATGTGATGGCTTTATTGATTTGCATTCATGACTGGGTTTTTTGTACCTTGTAAGAAGAGGTATACAGTGTTCTGCAGCAATTCTCCCCAGCATGCCAACGCTGGCCAACTGGTCACAGAACTGGTCTCTGTCATCTTCCTGCAGTTCACTTATTTCTTCTTCTTCCCGAGAGGCCACACCATTGGCAGTCTTTGGTTATTTCAACAAAATTAGAAGTAACTAGTTAGCGTTATATTTGTAAATTTTATCATCAACACAATTTTCTACATTATTTTGGCTTTTTCTTTCAAGGTGTTTTGCAGAGACAAACAACAGACTTGTACTAAATTAGACACAGAAGAGTTAAACAAGGAGTAAACATGGCTTCACATTGTTTTAAAACTGGCACTTCACAGACTCATTAGCAAAATGCCACATTCGGTTAATCGTATATATTTGCTACAATTTCCAGTAGTGCTCTCAAGTCAAAAGATTCACTGTGAAAAGTGTTAGGGGTAAGAGTTATGAAAATTGATACATGTTATTAATAGGTTAAGCACAAGCTGGACAATAGCAAAACAGCTTCTTCACACCACAGGGTATATAGATCAGCTCTGTTGAGCATCCTCTGCTAGAAGTATGGTAAAAGGTACCGAATGACTTCGGCTCACAGAGATGGTCTGCAAACCCAGTGGTCAAAAGATTGCTGAAGTATATTTACATTTCAAATCACATATACAGCAGACCAAGAACCATTTTAAATACTGGAACTTCATGCTTTACCCTATTCATTAATCAAATATATTGTTCTCAGTTGTCTGAGATCTTACATAAATCACATAAGTAGTATTTTTCATGATTAAATGAAAATCATCTTTCATTAAAGATTTTCCATAACCCACTGTTCGAGGGGAAAAAGTTTTAAAAAGTAAATGCTATAGCCTCAGGAAAACATTAGACTTATTACTAGTCATCATCATCTCAGTTTTATTTGTTGCTGATGCAGAAGTTACACTATTTGATTTCTCAGAGTTTATCTTGGCTGCATTATAAATCTTAAATAATAATTAGACCTTACTCTTGAAGATATGAACCATGATATATAGAAACTAAGTATTGATGTTTTTAAAGATCTCTAAAGAATCATTAAATTCACACAATTAACAAAGTAAAATACAAGTGACAGAGAAAGCTATCAGTCTGCTTTGTTTCTGTAAAGGCTCTGGAAAACTGAATCCATACACAACTCCTTATCCAAAGTGCTTTTAACCCATCTTTTCTTTATGTAACCCTGCAAATCACTCTTTTGGCAACTTCAAAGTTGCAGCTGTTTACTGAAGGGTGAGCCTCTGCTCTCAGAGACTGAAAGTTCCTGTTACTGCTTTGATATTGAACAAGAAGCATTCTAAAATGCCAGCTGTGGCTTTTAAAAGGTTACCCGTGGGATAAATGACTTATCTCACAGAATGACATGAATTAACCTGTGTATACAAGTTATGTCAAGACCGCCTGATATGAATTCAAAGTTCTCTTGTGAAATATTTCTCTCTGTTTTGGCACTGTTATTACCATCTGTTACATACTGCGATAGCAGAATTAAGTTTTATGTGGTGCTTTTCAGAATTAGGTATCTTGGAGACCGTTGCACAGCATCAAATTAAAGAGAGGCTTTATACAGTTATTGAATTGAATCTATGCAATAATTAAGTCATCCAACATCTACTTCCAACTTTCTGTATGAGAATCTATTTTATTAAGATCCAGACTCCTGGCAAAAAGATTAATCTGCTTTCTTTCTCAATGGCTCAAGAGATGCTTGAGGTACTTCTAGGTTTTCTCTAGAACAATCACCTCAAAAATTCAATTGGAATTCATTTTATCCAAAAGAACCACACAATATTGCAAGTTTCTTCTAATTGGAGCATAGTCGTTCTACATTTTTTTCAGATATTTATGCATGTCAATTATACTTCAAAAGTATACTTTGAAGATAATGTATAGAAGGTAACAACTGTATAAAAGGCTTCCCATTTCATTGGGGAATTTAACTAGGACCCTAGTTCAGAGAAGGATGGTCAGAATTTTAGTCATTGCATCTGTGCGAAGAACAGTAAGATGCATGTTGTTTTCCTTTATTTCTTTGTATTCCTTTATTTCTTCTTCAGAATGAGAGACTGGAAAATGACCACTCAGTAACAAATGCAGCAAATTTTTCATTTCCGAGGTCACAAATACTAATTCTATGCTAGCTATAGTAATACAGTTAGTAAACTCTAGCTGTAGTAGTATAGCTAGTATGAGCTACATAGTATAGTACACACCAAAAGACACAGGCTAGTTACTATATATCATCATTAAGAACTACTACAATGAGGGCTTACCAAATTCCTTGTACCATCAGGAGCAGCTAGATGGCACTGAATGTAGGAATTAAAGACCTGAACAGCATGTTGGGTAAAGAAACCTTTATGGAAATGTTTGTCATCTTGTACCAAAGTAAGCCAAGATTCCAGCAACTTATCATATGCTTCCATATATACCATGTCATCTTTGTCAAGCTGTAAGAGATGAAACAAACAAAACAAAAATCTTATTCCTAAACCAGAGGAACATCCTTATATTATTATTTAACAAATGTTCTTCTAATGTTGAAGCAGTTAAAAAAAAAAAAATCACAAAACCTATCTAAGGATAGTCAAGAAAATATCAGAATGAACTGAAGCAACACATCGAAAAGGTCAGTGCAGCTTTCACACTTGCTAGGCTTTAAAAAAAACTGTCAAAGTGTTTCGCTATTTCTCTTTATCTGATGTTCAAAACCAAAACAGGCTTAAATTAAGCCTTTAATGAATAATTACCTAAATACAGAAGCTACTGAGATTTTACCCCAAAGATGCCAAGCATCTCAGCTCTTATTAGTAACAACAAAAAACTGAGTCATTTCTTTTCAGATAGACAAATGTAGAACACATGCATATAGATTTCTATGTATTCCACTATTTCTGAAATAGAGAGAGAAAAGATAACTATTCTCTGCTCCAGAGGAAATAACTGTAAGATTGCATGTGTTCAAGAGATCTTACTACAGGTAGCCAGTTTTGATGATGATATGCAATTTCTCATTCTATGAGCAAAAAAAAATATGCAGAATTCCACATAAGCCTGTACCCCCAATTACTTGGTGCATTTTAACTGATGCTTCATGTTTTTAGTTATTCATATATGTTTCTACATAGTACATAAGTTGCAAAAGGAATTAACGTATCTGAAGAACGAAGTCCTGGGTTACAGGCAAACTAAAGAACCAAATACCAAAGAGGCCCTTTCTTTTTAAAAGTATTTTTAGCGTACCTAAAAACTTCTTTATTTGATGCAAAAATTGAACATTAGTAAATATATCCAACTACAAATAACTTAAGTCTGACTGTACGGATAAACATGCTGCTAAAGCAGGACATTTCTCTAAGAAGCTTTCTCAAGTTTTAACCAACAGGATCACTCACAGAAGTTACTTTGAGATAGCAGACCTTAGTAAAATGAATCCTTGATGAAATAAAGAGATATTAAGGCCTTAATCATGCTCCAGACAGAAGAATTCCTGACTTTCAGTGAAGTTACAAACACGGCTGGATGAACAGGCAAGGAAAAGAAAACATTGGCTGGATGACTGATTAAGAGGGAAAACTGATACCACATTGGAAGCATTTCAAGATAGCTTCACAGCATCATTTTATAACTGCAAAGTGGTCATATTTACAGAAGTTAAAATATGAGACACACTGATGCAAGTGTGAAAACAAAAGCTGAAGATGACAAGGAGAGAGGCAAAATTGTATTCAACACTAGCACAAGCCACAAATTTAGGATGGACACCACAACATGTCTTTTTAAAACTAGAAGGCTAAAGGACAAATAAATTCATAGACATTCAATCCTGAAATATTCTGACATATGTGTGCAATACATTTACATAATTTATAAGATTCCAGAGCATAAATGAATAAACAGAAAAAATTCATTTATTTGAGAAGGTAATACAGAAGTTAATGCCATGAAAAAGATGCTTTTAACATTTTATGGTATCCTCATATGGAAGCTAGGATTAATAAGTGCCTCCATAAAGCACGTGCCCAAATAGTAGAAAGAGTTTATCCATATTGGAAAAAATTTAGTCACAAAGGAACCTTATTAGAAATTCCCACATTTTATATTAGCTACAGCTGGGCTACCAAAGATGTCATACTCATACAGGTAAATTAAGTGAAATGCTGTAGACTGGGGAGCTGAATCGTTCTGATGGAGGCAACAGAAGCAACGGCAGAGCCCAGTTCAGAACTCAGATCTTCAGGAGAGGCAAGATACAACCAGTATCAAAGCAAAGATGCTTAATTTCTCTTGTATGGGAAACGGAAAGAAAATCGGTACTTCTTCCTTCACAGTCTGCTGACCCTTTGAAGAAAGAACACTTCTAAAATTTGTCGAGTAGCTACAAGCTGGAAAGAGTTGGAAGCACAACAGAAAGGACCAAATTCAGAATGATCTCTCCCATCACATGATATTTTTAAGTATCATGAAACAGGAACAGTGCATTAAGAGTCATTCTGAGAAGAAGCCTTTGCTGTAATTTTTATTTCTATTTGACTTTTCATCCAACATCCTGTTCGTACTCTTTACTAATTCAGAGGGACTATTTGATTTCTATTTCTGCATAAGCACTAAGTGTTGAGCAAGGTGATGCACAGCTGTGGAAAAGCACCTTCTCTCAGACCCAGTCCTATTAAAGGAAGAGATTACTGGTCCAACTTGCACCATAAAGTAATGCCCAGCATTGCTGAAAGTTATTGCCCTCCACCAGTGTAGCTGTTCAGGCAAATGTTTTCAGCTTCCTTCAGTCAATCTCCCCAACCCCAACAGGCAGGTAAATGTAAAACAGCATTTGAACATGATGGGATTGTGGGGTTTTCCCGGTTGAAAAAATCAGTATTAGCTGCTTTGAAGCAGTTTGCATATTATGGTTCAGGACCTCCCAATTTTGACAGTTTCCATAGCAGGTCTTATTCTGTGTGCCTGACAGGGTTTCTGCAATATTCACAAGACCTTCTGCTGGCATATGAAGTGGCAGAAATATGGGGAAAACAGCTTTTCCGACCAGCAAAGCTTAAGGAGTACGCCTGCCTGCATTCTGCTGCACTTCAGATTTCTGAAGAGTTCCAGAAATATTATCTGAGGACTCTGAGCCCAATACATGCAGGATTTTATCTATCAACAGCTCTTAATTACAGACAGCACATGAGCTCACACAAGATGTCACCACAAGCAGTCTAAGCAAGAAGCTCAGGGAACACATTAACTGACTGGGACATTCTTAAGCCAAAAGATTGTTTTCAGGGATGCAAAGTAGTATTTCAACAGACACAGCACACAGTATCATCACGCCATCTGGATTAAGTCAACAATAACTTAAAAGTCTCGGTAGCATGGCTTACTGCTGACACACTGTTAAGGTATAAGAATTATTTTTTTGAAGGCCCATCAGCACAGAATTCCAAATCATCCTGGAAATCAGAGAAAGAGCATGAAGTTGAGATATCTGTAAGAGCTATGACAGAATGGAAGGGGTGACAGTGTAATGTTTTGCTTTCCACAGAATGATTTAAAGATTCAAGGACAGTGAGAAAATTCTCTATTAAAACAAACAAATCTTGCATTCTCTCTGATGTTGGTGAATCTCAGAACATTTACGTTTAATACTGAAAATACTTTCTTCAGCAAAAACTATGGGATCATATAAGTGTAGGCGGCCACAGTTTACCAGGCATAACTGACCAGTCATTTCCAAAACAAACTTTGTACCAGATAGTGGTACAAGCTACCAGAAGCTTTTGTCGAGAGATGGAAGTGTTTTGAATGGCATTATGTTGAGCACTGTTTTCATTAAACATGGTTGCATATTCTAGCTCTCAAGTAACAAGAGGCTAACTGAGGAAACAATATCCCTTTAGTCCCTTTAATTTAAATTATAGGGGCCTGTGGTTTTGCTGAATTTTTTCTGTAAAGGCTTCAGATGCATGTCTAAATGTGTTGGTGAGCACCAGAACTTATGTTCAATCTTCTACTAGAAAATCTCAAAAGCAAGGCAAGTTTTGACCAGTCAGGTTTAGAAAGTAGCTGTATTTTAGATTCTAAATTTAATCACCAATTTTTTGATTAAGACATGAACACACTGGAAAGTTTAAGTGAGCACTGGGCCAAATGTAATGCATTTTAACCTTAAAGTACAGACATGATCTGCAATGAATGCTAATTAACACACCTGTGATCTCTAGTAAAGAAACATGTCCATCAGCTGTATAATTATAGGTAATTATTGTATAATTATTTTCAAAGGCAGGTAATTAAACCCAGTCAATAAAGCAAAACTGGTAAAAATTCATACTTTTTAATGATGATGGGGAAATATTGGCTAATATCTTGATAGTCTCATTTTAAATCAATAGCTACTGCACATAAACAGATCAAATGCAAGATTATTCGCCTTAATTCTTGTGGGCTTTCTTCCTTAAACTAGGTCTCCTTAGAAGTTTTTTTTTAATGCAATTTTTAGAAGCAGATGACTTAGACTATCCCAACTGCTCTTTAATGTTACAACCGAAGTTTGAAAGAAGGAAACAAACAGAAAAAACCCTCTGAATTCCTGTGCTAGATTTGTACACAGAATTACCATTTGAACTGCGTCAGCAATGAAGGGATGATTTGAACAGCTTAGAAATATGGGGTTAACAACAGATCTTAACAGCTACATTCACTTAAAACAGAACTCTTGACAGCAGTTAAGTTTCAGTCTGTCCATATGCTCATGTAGTCATTTTAAGCTTTCAGGACTGTAGCTCATTCATTATCTACAACAGTTTTCAAAGAAGTTCTACAAGAGCAAGCCAGCCATATTTAAAGACTTTAATATGTTTAAATGAATCAATTCTTTTTAAAATGAAAATATGAGACAAGTGCTTTAAATCCAAGCAAAGTCTGAAAGATGCATACAGTGTGCAATTATGTTCGTTATGTTGTTTGAAACAAAATCTTCTCAGATGTGATTTCAGAAATATCTAGAAGAAAACCACTGAATCCACAACAGTTATTAATAAAACAGCCAAATTCTCATGTCCCTCATGCTTATCACAAATAGAGAAACAAAAAACAACAATTTGAGAGTGATACTTACCACTTCTTCCAAGGCAGCACTTCTTCCAAAAGAACAAGTGAGGTGTGCAAGGCAGTTAACAAATGAAGAGAAAAGTTCATTTGGAATGGCCGTTAAAATATTGCGAGGAAATACGGTTATCAGGTTGCTGATAATACTGGAAATTCCCACTGCTTCAGAGTCTTCTATTTCAATTCTACAGATAGAAATAGCAGTTAGTTTTTTGCCTTTAAGAAAAATGCTAAAAGTGAATTGATTTTGTTGATACATTTTCAATCAATAAACCTATTTCATATTACTTAAGCACCAGCTGCTTTCAACCGCCTTTTCTTAATTTCAGTAATCCAACACTAAACACAAATTATATCCAGAAATAAGCAAGCCATACCAGTTCGCCACACAGATACGCTATACTCCGAACTAAAGATTAAAAGATGCCATCTAAATTTAGAGAGCAGGCATACATACCCATTGATAGTATTCAGTAATCCCTCAATGAAGTGTGCCAGGTAATCAACTTGTGAACCTTCATCAGGAAAGACTGGCCCGTGCAAAGATGCCAGCTGTGCCAGACACTGTAATGAATCTTGGGCCATATCTGTATCTTCTCTGATTTTTCGATGTACCTTTCAGGAAGTGAGATAGTTAATAATACGTGGAAAATAGGGTGTTCTTACAACAGTCACATGGCTCTCAATCCAAAAGAGCACACACCAAAAAAAGCTTACTATAACTTCCATTCAGTCTGAAATGCAAGGGTTTCTACAACTCTCTAAACCACAGTAAATGTCAAGATTGTGACTCAGCTCACAAAATCGCACGGCTTGAATTAACTCACTGAAACTAATATTTAGTTAAGTCTCACCTACATGTTGAAAATTGAACTGTCTACTGAATGTTATGTCTTAAAGAGAGAAACAGATGCCAGCCAGTCAGACATACTGCTCCTTCTAAAAACAGCAATAATGACAGTCATCTCTATTATGCTAACTATGCCTAGGCTACAGAGTCTTGCTAAAGTTAGTCAACAAGTTCAATCAAGATTATATAGATGCTTCTTTAGCAGAGGTAAACACTGAAGACATATACTAAAATGAATGCATCACTTCCTCGGCACACCCTTACATTATACAAGGCCAACAGTAACCTTCCTGCATTTCTGTGAACTGTTATGTCATTACTTCTGCTGGTGAGACTTTCTAGATTCAAATCTTAATATTTCAGTTATCATATCCTCACATACTTATTTTAATTGTCAAGTATGGATTTAAAGAATTTTCTTAGGCTCATGCCTCCTGTTTTTCCACATAAGATTTACTGAATGAATAAATACAGGGTAGCTTTTTCACCCAGAAGCAAATTTAAATAATTTCAGCAATATTATACATGAAAGTACAGTTAAAACACTAACCATTTCTCTGCGGCATTATAGTTGCAACTTCACCCAACTCCTAACTAGTTGGATTAGCTGCACAGTTAATCTCTGAAAGATCAAGCTAGCAGGAGAAACAAACTCTGCAACAGAAATACCCCTCCTAATATACATCCCACACTAGGCTGAGATTAGAACTGAAGGTTCTCTTTAATGTGGTAGTCCTGCCAATTTCTGCAAGGTTATTAAAATTTCTCAGATCAGATAAATGAATATAAATTACTATCATTCACTTACATTACTTCAAATAGCAAACTAATACTACAAGCCTCAACCATTGCAAATCAGGAATCTAAAACCAAAACTGACAGCATACTGCCCTGGCTAGCATTCATTCAAAAATAATCAAATACAGGCGAGTTTTGATTACTATTAATTAAAATGCAAATGTATTAAACCAATTCTGCATGTTATTAAAACCATTATTTTTATAATGAATAAGCAATTGCAAAGCAACCAAAGAAACAGATATCTAGCTCTGACAACTTCATACTATTAAACCAGGAAGGGTTAACATGTAAGCCAAAAAGTTATTTGCATGTGGAGGTTCACAGCTGACAGTAGCAACTGTCTGGATAGTCTAGACAGCTGTTCAGATTGTGTATAGCTGCTAAGAGTTCTGCCAGCGATTTTTTCACCTTTTCAAAACTGCTGGAACAGATAAACTTGCAGTAAAAAAAAATTTTTTTAAAAATCTAATTTATCAAAAAACCCCATAAAGTAAGGTCATGGATCCAAACACATATCGGACAACTCTCAAACAGCACTGAAGAGTTACATTTACTTTGTCTAATAACAACTTTGTCCAAGTTTTGAGCACATTATTTCTCTCCTTTGCAAAAACGAAAATAGCCTGAGAATGCGGAATTCTCATGTCCCAAGGGATGTACCGTAAGATAAAACAGCACAATAAACGAATTTATAAGCCAATGTATGTTGCTGCTGCAGTAACTCCTAGCTGAGCAACTACAAACTTCTTTCTACAACTGTTGAGAGAAAACAATACTGGTTTTATCCAGTTTTGATACAATGGGGTTTTTAAGTTACAGAAATAAAGTATTACATTCTCCTCTCCCAACTCTACCTCTTCCCCATTCCTCCTAGCTTAATCTATTTTAACTTGTTTGGATTTACTTTGTGCTGAGGAAAGAGATGCATAATTCTGTATGCTGAAACTGGCTAGAAAACTGCAACTACATTACTTATTTTCAGCTGTTCCATTGAGCAAGTGCTTTATGATCAGCAAACACACACTGTTCATCTGATCTTTTTAGAAAGACGTTACACCTTATCTGAAAGATACACTCTACTACTGCTCATCGTGCTTGGTTTTCTTTGACAAGTACATGCCCAGAAGTATTAAATGTATAAAAGTTTAGATAACTACACAACATACAACTTCTTGTTTTGTTAATGATCATTAATTCAAAGCAATTTATAGGCAAAATACATATTTGGTAACCTAGGAAAAAAACAATTCTTCTGTTTGCTTTGATAAGCAAGCTGAAGTTAACAGAATCAGTCCTACCTGATGCAAAAGGAAGAGTCCAACAATACAGTTTTAGAACAGGAAGGAGCTGCTTTCCCTGTGGTCTGGACTATGAAAGTTGAAGAAAGAAACTTACTGTAAAGAAAAGCTCCATAACTCTGCTGTCCAGGAGGGTCTCACGCCAGGATTCTGTTGGCTTTAGCATCACATTTTGTGAGGATTCAAACATAGCTATATAATGTCTGCCCAGTTATCTGGTGTCAAGGTCAACAATAACATTCCTACTTGGCTTTAAAAAAATCCTAGATACAACAGGATCCATTCAGAAAGAATGTAATGGAAACAAACTTTAAGCCTCTTCACATACACAGCATAATTCATGCATGAGGCCAAGGAATAAAAGGTATTAAGTATTGAAAAAAAGAATGCTCCAGGAATGTTAGATAACAGTTTGATCATAATTATGAGACATACCATAGTGATACGATCACTTTGATAACCAGGGTGTCTAATGTGACACAGCGAGAAGGGAAAAAAGCAACCGCAATTAACAGGTGTTAAAATTTATGCAAAATAGGAAATCATTTTCTAAAAAATTTTCCTGGCAGCTTTTTAAAAGGCCTTATGATAGCTAAAGATAGCTCATTGAAATCTATATCCTATTTTTCTAAATAGCCAAATATGCGTCACAGAATGCAGATATGTTAGCCCTGCATTAATCTACATTTTTTAATCACACTGTGAAGAACAAAAGCGTAAGGCGCCACAAGGCATCATCATATTAAACCCATGTTTGCAAGAGACGCGAGACGCGCATGAAAAATGCGCACACCATGAAGCCATAATTTTGCATTCGTTTCAGTTCCTACCATGTGTTTTGGCATAACTTAATTTGCAGAATTTTGTAAATGCTACAGAAAGGTACAGAAAAAGCAGAGGCATGAGCAAAAATCATTTAAACAAGGTTACATTCTTTGCCAGTCTGATCACACAGAAGAGTGTTTTTCAAAGATTTTTGAAAGTGCTTCCTTCTGTGACACCCCCCAATCCAAGTAGTGGTAAAACTGCTTTAGCTCAGCAACTTACGTTTTCATTTGCCTTTTTTAAACCCTTCATTATTCTCTCTGATCCCCTTCGAACCCAACCATCAGAATAAGTAACAGCATGCTCAGCTGCACGTAATTTACTTACTGGTAATGAACTGCATTAACTTTTGTACTGTAAAGTCATCAGGTATTATAAAAAACATGTATCGAGGTCTTTACAGGTCTAGAAGAAAATAAATTTCACAATGGTATCATTCAAGAAAGCAGACCCCTTAACTTTTGATGGATTTTGTTTAAGAGAACAACATATAAAACAAACAGCTAGCTTAATATGATGAATTGTGGCACAAAGCAGGATGCACAATTTTAGTTTATTTACGCTTGTCTTCTGAGTTATGCCAAAACCAGAATTTCCTAACAACAGTGTACAGAACCACATTCAAAAAAGGCGACTTTTTCCACGGCACAGACCTTGTGGTGGTATGTGTCCAGAACTGTTGTCAGCACATTATAACGCATAAGAACAATCAGGGATTTTTACATTAGTGCAAAACAAAACCAATTTCACCATTTTCAAAGTTATCAATGGATGTTGAACCATATCAAATCTGCATTATTTCAGATGGGGAAAAACTAAAAATCACAGAATTGTCTATTTTACTTCCATCTGAAATACAGATGTAATTCAAGCAATCAAAAATGCTTCAGTTCTCCCAGATTAAAAAGGCATGAAATTATCACATGCAAGCATCCTTTATCAGAAGTAATATTAAAAATTAAAACTAATTTTATCTGTCAAATTAAGCCATGCTTTTTTTTTTTCATTTAGAATGCTTTAGAAAAAACACTATTTTAAAATGGTTTATTGACAACCGTCCTTTGCTGTAACTCTCCAATAAATGATTGGCTTGGAAATACATCAATATCAGGAGATGATCATAGATACATTATCAATCTCTGAAAACCAATTTGCTCTTCACTAGGTTGAGTCTACAGAGGGGACCAGCTACATAACACTTTTCATGTGGAATGAAAGAAGGGCTAGTTTGCTGTCACTATTTTAACAAGCCTCAGTATTTAGCAGCCCTATCCTGTTATTTTTAGTACTGTTTCTCACGCTAACGGACTGATGACACATCTGACAATAGCAGATTTGTGGGTAAAATATCTGTTCACCGAACAATACAAATTATGTCTGCACCTATTATGGAGATCTTACACCCATTTTCCATCACATACTAGATGTATGCAAACATTAGCGTAAGTTGGCTGTGGACGTGCCTGCTGCCGTGAAATACCTCAACTTATTCTGTGCTATGGTTCAGCCTTATTAGCAGCAGTCCAGTTATGCCAAACCTGAAAAAAAGGGCAGTAAATTACCTAGCACATGGACATACACAGGATAAATGCAGTTTTTATCAAAATTAATTTACTTCTCAATAGTTGAGAGGAAACAAAAAGTACAGAACTAGCACAATATTTTTTTGTAAGCACTCAACTATAAAACATAGACACAGAAATCCAAGCTAGGAAACAGAAGCATGGCAATATTTCACCAAGTTCACAAGACTTAGGACACCGATTCCTATAGAGACTAGAAACTTCTGCTTGAATCAGAACAGATTATTCAATAACATGTACCAAGCTCTACTAAACAGTGTAAGAGTATAACTAGATGCCTTCGTGTATGATAAGGCTCATATGCTCACTAATTAGTGCCTAGAGAGGAAGAGGAGGAGACTAATGTGTGAGACAGATTTTATCTTTGATTAAATTGATGTATGTAGACATTAGCCCTATGCTTGGTTTTGTTTCATGAGCTAGAGAAATAAGAGTAATTTTTTTTTTAAGTTATAAATTTGTAACTTTAAAATTGTAACTTGGAAAAAAAAAAATTGAAGTTTTATATGCTTCTTGGAGGAACATATTAAAAAAGAAAGTAAAAGATAAACAAACGTGCAGTTTTCCTCCTACCCTTTGCCTCTATCCCAGGAAGGGACTGATGGGTGAAGATGAGTATCAAAGTATTTCATACCCTAAGGCAGCGAGTTCACTTCAGGACTTCCCTCAAGTTCCAGTATCTGAGAATGAATCCCATGGTCTTCCTCAGAGATGGAAGGCTTGCCCTCCCACAAAGCACTAAATTAGCAACTCAAAAAAAATCCAAGCTGAGATTTCTTCTGCCAGAACTCCATTCACAGATTTGTCCACAGGAGTGAAGAACAACTCAGAAATGGAGGGAAAACTCCCGGAGTGCTAAGCACCGAGTATCTTTCTTAGAAGTTATTTTAATCACTTTACCGTTGTTGTTGGAACATTCCTGGAGAGCTTTGTGTCAGTCTTCGACTTGTATTTTACAAATAAAAAACTGCATTAGAAAGGTAACTGCTTGAAATCTGCCATCCAGTGTTATAATGCTAACATACTGATTTTATTTGGATTTTTAAGACCTCCTCTGGCTTGCTAGCTACTCAGCCAAGCACATGGGATGAGTCTATGAGCAACTGCCTAAAACTGATGCAGAGGCTTGCTGCCCCCTATGGAGAAATGCTTCACAGATCTTTCTGCAACTTAAAACTCCCAGCAAACATATCCAGCGTTCAGGAGAAGGAACGTATGCTTAAATATGTAATCATTAAACACAAGTATTCTTAACTGTCATGAAAATGAAACAACTACTTTGTGTTGGAGACACTGGACTCTGATTGCACCGACAGGCATAGGAAGTGTAGGAAGACCCAAGCTAATTTTAAAACTGGCCAATTCCAGAGCCACTAGCAGTGTAGCCATGCCAGTACCAAGTCTCATGCTGACCACCCAAGTCAATTCTGCAGCTCTTGCTAGGTTTTGCTGCTATACCTAATAGTATGCAAGCTAATCACTTCAAGCCTAACTTACACTTAAAGCACCTATGCAGATACAGCTCAAGAATCACTTTCCACTATATACTGGCTGCCATCTATGACAAATCACTGCAAAACTGGAAAATTAAAACCACTGGGGCAAGAGACCAGAAGAGGAAAAAACCTATATATTTTATCAGTTCTGCTTCATAAAAAGGGTCATTACTGGTCTCTTTTCCTCTTCTGATATTAATGCTTTTAAGATGTTCTTACATTGCAAACTGATTTCAGAATTAATTCAGGAAAACCCAAATGATGAAACACTAATTGTTGAAGAGTTCAACATAAATACAAACATGCTTAGTGCAATCATGAACAGATTCCGGGGATCTGCCAATCTTCTTGGTTTTGCTCAATTTTGTCTTAAAAAGTTGCTAAAAAGGATTGTCAAGAAAACACATAAGTACCCTAGAAATAATTTCCAAACATCAGGGATTTCAAAGTCAGGTCAGTTTTCACCTAAGAGTGGTAAGTCTGATAAAGTAAAATGCAGCTCTCTTTTGTACTTTCTTAAATTTCTTAATTTTAGTTACAATGAATTTTTCTTTATATCCCAAACAATAGCCAGGGTAGTACACCAACCCTTCATCTTTCAGATAAGGACAGACTGCTGTAGTAAATTCAGGATAATCCCAGGCTGCTAACAAACACAAGGCCTAAGGAAAGCAGCGCTGCTGCTGAAGGAAATCTGTGTTGTCACTCCTCAGTACAGGTTAAATCGTTTTTGTAGCTGTGCAACAAATCAAACTGGGGACCTCAACCTGCTAAAAAAAGTTTTCAGCCAGGTGGTTTCCTGCTCAGTATCATGCTCATCAGAGGTGCCAGGGCAGGATGTTTCTTCAACAGCAATGTCAACCTGAATCATTCCCCAAAACAAACCTCAAGTTTTCTGGAGCATTCTCTGTGTTTTTCATGCACTTCCATTATTCATACAGATGCTACAAATCTGGGTTGGACAGAGTTCAAATCCTGAAAGCCTGCAGAACTATATGGTTCACAGGATCTCCCAGAAAGGTGTCTCATTCTGGCTTGAGGTTTAAAAGACATTTTCAAAACAGAAATTAAGAGCTTAGTTCCTTTAACTGTGTGGCCGAGGAAACACACAGTTAAAAAAAAGTAGTGTACAGATCAGACAAAAGCTTCAGTCAGTTCATGCAACTGCCATCACACCATTTTCAATGAAACAGCAATGATGCACATTAGTGGAGCGCATCCCATTAGGTTTACGTAACCTCTATTTTAAATTCAATCCCCTATTCTACATTCACTTGAAAATTTGCCAGCTTGCCTCCAAGCAAGTACAGGCACCAAATCCAAAACAAGAACTAAAGCTCAAGTTCCTCTTTATTCACATACTATAATCTATATGTTAATGAATAAGGGGTAAGTACTTCTATGACAGCTCCTAATGACAGATACTAGACACCTTTTTGTAGATGGGAGACAGCTGGACAAAAATCTTATCTGTTTAAGAACTTTTACATTTGAGGACATTCATCTGAAGTCCATTAGAATGTGGCTGCTAAGAACAGATAAATCCCGAAGTCAAGAAAAAATTAGAAACAGAAACATCTCTGGAAATAAAATAATAAAAATTGCAATTACATCCTGACTCCACAGGACACATGTCCATGGCAAGGTGCATTAAAGCCCAGCAACACTCAGCACCTGAACTGGAGACTTTTGACAGTGACAACGTACTAGGAGCAAGAACCTTGAAGGCAATATCGTAAAGGAGAGGGTTGCACCTCTTAGTACTGATCACGTGCACTTCCTTGATCAGTCAAAGCATTCATTTAAGAAAAGATGCAGCTAAAGCTAGTTACATCTGAGTAAACAATATTTAACAGTGCTGTAATAGCACTGAAAAAAGAAACTTTACAGAGGCCAACATGCCACAACAGGCTACCATACGTTCTTAGTGCAAAATAGGAACCCTATGTTACTGTCATTTCCAACAGTACTGCCAAAAACCTCTGAAGCGTCCGCAAACACCAGGTGAACTAATACCTTGAGGTAGGAGATGAAAATAACAATAGACGACTGCCTGTGTGTTAGAAAATGAAATGGAAGAAACTGCACGTGACTGGAAGGAGGTCTCCTAGGTCATCATGCCCTGCCCTTCCTATTGCAGGCACTACATCCCAAGACGCTTGAAAAATACAGAGTTCCAACTTGCAAGTAAGTAGGTCCCAGCCTCTTTTCTTTTGTTGTTCCAATGAGGTGGCTATTCCAGAATGCATCTTGCATGCTAGCAATAGACAATGCAGACTTACTACAACTCTTCTGTTATGATTGGCAGCACTGTCCAAGACTGCATTTAACACAACACACTAAGTTATCCTGTAACAGCACAAGAACTCTTGAGAAGTGATATTTTTTGATGCAACTCTCACATCTTGGTGATTTAAGTAACATGCCTCTTGGTGACGATCACTGTAGAGTTAAGGCATATTTATGCTACTTTCTTTGGAGATACAAGATTCTTGCTAAAAGATTATATACAAATGCTGCAGATTACTGTTATGCTGCAGGGAATACTGAGAATCAATACTATCTTGCCAGGGGAAATACCAACTAAAGGAAAAAAGACATATCTGTGGATACAATGGATCATTTTACTCCATGCTTTGAGTATTAAATTTATGCCCATTACTTCGGCATATGTACTGTCAAGATTTGGAAAGAGGATACCAAAAGGATACCAACTGATCAATCAACACAGCAATTCTTACATTCTTACGTAATGTACTATCTATTTAGAAACTGCAGCCAAGTTAAAGTTTCACTGCCCATGAGCTAAGAATCAACAGTTACTTTTAAACCAGTCTTCTTAAGGAAGAGAGATTTATGCCACAATGCAATCAACCTGGTGCTGTAAACCCCAACAGTTATTGAATCTTCGTCAGCTAAGACCCACATTTCTCAAGGATGACTAAAGCTTTTCAACTTCTGTGAAAACAGGTTGCTACACAGAAGAGGGACACCCAAGCTGGTGCTGTAATTCTTACAGCAAAATGAGATGTCCAACGGTAGAAAATAAAAATATGGTATCAAGTGGAGCAGAAGTTATGAAAAGATTTGAAATAGAGCCATGTGAAGGGAACTTGTGGTGTTTCAGACTAAAGGTCCAACCAATATCCAGAAGTGGCCAGAATTTGTTTAACAGCTGTAGGATCTAAAGTAGGCCAAGTAGCAGCAGTATGGCTTGCTTAGCTATTTCAATTAACACTTATTTACTAGCACCTATAGACTAAATCACTTCATACTATATCATGGTATAAATGAAAGCTGGAACTCCCAAGGCTTCACGTCTTGCTTGCATATATCTAGTTCCACCACTGCAAACCTTAGCCTAGGATAAAGTGCTCTTTAAGAACTAGAGCCTTCACTTTCAAACTGTAACAAGATCAGTATTTAGGACTACATCTGAGGTTTGCACACAGCAAGACTAAAATTCAGAGGGAACCATCACTGCACAACACAAGAGCATTTTTCTTTTCTATTTAAGATTACAGCTTAGAGGAAAAAAAAAAGTGTTCACATATCTGAATTCTTACAAATCCCAAATCCTCTTCCAAAAACTTTTGTAAGATGCAATAATTTGGTTCTAGTCTCAGTCTTGTAGACACATGCACTAAATTCCTCTCTGGAACCCAGTCAAATCACTCCAGTGATTAATAGGAGTGGGATATTTACTTTTAATCCATGGCACTTTCCATACAGACAATATAATTGGTATTCTGCTTTACAGATGTGAACCAAGGAATAGCAAAAGTGAAATTTATTTGAAACTGGATGCCTGCTGCATAATGAACAGAGTCAAAGACAACAGAAACACACAGATACTGCCTTCTGACCATCAAACCAGGAAAGCAAATAAAATCCTTTACAGAGGATTTGAAGGCAATGTCAAGATTCCTACAGTATGTGTAACTTAGTAGCAATTTCAAAAGGTTTTAAAAAAAAAAAAATTATAAACCAGCTCTTGGAAAGTTTGCTGAGCATCCTGAAGATGGTCTAGCTATTAAAAGAGGCATTGTAATGTTTTAGTGCAAGTGCTGTCTTAACTATCTGTTAAATAGAGAATGTGATTATTTCTACAATATTCTTCTAGTCCATTTTTGGGCTGAGAATTTCTGTATCTTTCTTCTCTCCCTCACTAAGACTCTTTCTAAAGATTCCCATTTTCTCCTCTACATTCAATTTCTTTCTCTGGACTTTCATAATCAGCACACATCACAAAGATCATTTACCTGCCCCCTCCTCTTCTCTGAGGGAGAAAAGTAGGACAGATCAGATCTCCGCATAAAAATTAAACAGAGTTTAGACCTCTTCACTATTTGGTTCTGCACTAAAGCAACATATTACACTTCCCCTGTCCCCACCAGATAGACCACCACTCATAACTGGGAGCTGCTCTGCTGAACTAGTTTTGCCTTTTATATAACATACTTTAAAAATCTAATGAAGAGCAACAGCAGCTTCTGCATGTAAGCATCTGTTAGCAAGCACAGGGGTGATCAAGAACACTAATGGAAGAAAACATAAATCAAGGACTAAATATAAGGCTTATAAGTTTCACATTTTTCTCTCCTCACACTTATCACCCAGTAGAAGTGACCAAAGTCAGTTGAAATAAAGGGCCTGACATTAAAAGGATATAATTTGGAGGAAGGAAGTTCCAGCTTAAGACCTGATTGGCTAGTGCAAGATAACGCTGAAACACTGAAGACATCTGAGCATTGAGGTTTTCACGTCTGCTGAATTCCTGAAGTACCTCTACTGTGAGCATGAAGATCTGCCGCAGATCGTCCTCCTGTAGTCAGGACGAACACAATATTATTAACAGAGTCTCTCAGTCATTAAAATGTTGATTAAAAAGAAATACTTTTCTAAAAAGAAAATAATTTACTGTTTTCACCTTATTTTTCATTAAATTGTCTGTCAGGCACCCCCCACTCTTCTGCCAAAGTTAACAGGTTGTGATTGTAAAGAATAAGAAAAAAAAAGTCTTCTCATAAATGCTAGTCATTAAAAGAAAAACTTAAAATGTTTTTAACAACTGGTGGAGGAGAGGGTTGGTCTTTGGCATGAAAAAAAGTCGGTTGTTCCACAACAGTCAGTTTAAAGCAATGCCTTCACAAAAACATTTCTGCCTGGCCAAACAATACATCTGAGACAACCAGACTACACCATCTGCAATAATATTTTTAAATACATAGCTCTCCTTGGCTTTAAACCAAAGCTATATTTAAGACTATCATTGTTCCACAGAGTATTCGTTTTGTTTGCAATTGGTAGCCAAGGAATTAAAGAGTCCAACCACATAAAGATCTGTAGCGCTACATTCGTAAAATGGGCAAAAAGGGATTGCACCTTTTTGATACAAGTTTTTAAAAAAATACATTATCAACCTTCCTGAAGTAGCCAGAATCTGCATTAACAATACAATATTTGTCCTGTTAAACGCTGTTAGGCACACATTGTACCTGAATGCACCTGGCACAAGAAAGTACTTCTGCTTCTCAATGTTTAAATTTTAGAAAGACAGATAGCACATATTGATATAGAACTAGTTTACCTGAAATATACGTTTACAGTTACCATGGAACTCCATGCTTAGTCCAATGTTGCTGGTTTTACTTGAACTTGAGAACTCGCTCAACAACGCCGTTAAAATGGAACAGGCCAAAGTTTGCTATAAAAAAAATAAGGGGGAATAATATAACTAAAAGATGTTCAGTAACGTAATACCACCTACATTGTCCTGAAATTTTTTTATTAGCATTTTTCTATGACTATTACTTCAGTTTCTTCTAACACAAAACTAGAACAAGTCAAACTTTCAGGCGGATAGATCCTTGGGTGAACCATCTCTAGAATCATCAAGGCTCAATCCTTACAAACGAAATTGAAGTATCTGAACAATGTAAAAGCTAGCACCTGTGCTATCATCACTACAAAATGGAAACAAACTTTCTGCGATCCATTTCCCAATCTTGCTGTTTACTTTCTCTCCCTGTGTACAGGCCTTTACAGGTATTAGTTTCAGGGAAGATTCAGTTTCTACTTATTTCTATTGATCCAATAGATAAGGTCACTGAAGTTTGTTTTGGCCCTTCTCTGCATTTGCTACACTTACCGTGTTGGTATTTGATCATGATTAACTTTATTCCACTGAAAGTGATAAAAGCCAGTCAAAAACAACACCTGCAATACACCATCTACTACATCTCCCCTCCCCCAAACACACCCCCACCACCCCCCCCCAAAAAAGTAGAGGAATACACAGAAAGCTCTGATGCTTGAAAGCTTTTGGATACTTCCCTCCAAAGCACAACATTCACAAGCCTCAGAAATAATCTTTAAAACTACTCTATTAGAACGATGTCTCTGAAGTGATACAAGAATTGGTGAGAAAAAGGCACGTTAATTTTAGAGACAGATCCATGAAGACTGAAGGTTTAAGTATCTTTTCCATTCTGAAAATTTAAGGTAAGGTAAATCAAACACTTATCCTAAAACACAACTTAAAAGCCAACTTTCCTTTATGAAACACAATGCTCCAGCCTTTGATGCCAATTTTTAAATAAAAAAAATCTTTTTTTCCTGATGCCAAAGTCCAGTAACCATCATCACCAGTTTAAATATAATTTTAACTGATCATTACACACAAAGGGGAGTAAATATTGTACAGTGGAGATGCAAGCAGTACTTCAGAAGTGTGCCATACACTACTGTAACAAGCACAATAGAAACTGTATACTGATGAAATGAAAACACTTTTTGTTAAAGAGATGTTCTTAACAAAAAACTTCCAAATTACTGGCTATCCCCCCAGACTGTTTGGAGCCAAGGTGCCAGGGATGGACAGAGGGATAGGAATTGTTAAAGGGTCATGCATGCCAGCAAGTGTCCAGGGGTTAAACAGAAATATGCACACTACCTCTGAACACCCGAAAGATTAAAGTGGAGATGATACTATTTATGCAAGCTCATACAACAGCTGAGACCAGTGCCATCCACCCACCAACTGCAACATCTTTGTTCAGAAATGCCTCTGAAGTCAGTACCTTGACCCCCCAGACAACCAGTTATCTTAGCCAGTATACACTAAATTAACATTCTTACTTGCTAAATAAGTCCCAGACAGATTGAACATAGTAGCTTTGTGATAAGATACGGATTTTCTCTTCTAGTATAATACAGCTGTACAGTGGACCAGCATATTGTTGATCAGTTGCTAAATCCAGGCTTTCCCATTTTAAAGAAATAACTATTTATTTCAAGTGGACTATTTCTCTTCTACTGTCACCACTGTCAAACATCATGTATGATAAAAGCAACATTTAGCCAGTGAAACATAGCATCACACTTTAAACTACTCCAGCAAAAGTGCAATTTTGTCAGTTCTATACTAGACTTAGAAATATTTCTGATTAGCTCAAAATTTCAGTATTTCCAAATTTCTAAGTTTTACACAATAAATTTTTTATTTAGAGGAAACCCAGATTTGATCCAATATAAAAAAATTAGTACAGGCTAACACTGAGTTTTAAATCCAACATTAAGAGTTCCATATGAAAAGAATTAATCTGGGTGAAAAAAAAAAAAAAAAAACTAAAAAAACTCCCAAAGTTTGGCTCTAGAACAATGCTTGAGATAAGAATACATGTTTTTAAAGGAATAATGCAAAGTTGCCAGAGAACACTGTCTAACTTCATTATGTGCCAGGAGATGCAGAAGTCTCACAAGGCTCTCTAATACTTTAAAATGCAGGCTTTTATTTGATGCTTGAATTACTGACACACTGATACTTTTCAGCTCAGTGAAGCCATGATGTAAGAACATCATTAGTTGCAATTACAAATCTGTACAGTTTGATACGCTACAGCACACCATGATTACCATGTGGTATTGATGACTACAATGGTACAACAGCCTGGCTAAAGCTGAGCTGCTTCTGCTTTATCACACAAAGATCTCCACATCAAGTCACCATCCAGACCACCCCAGGACAAGCGGGGCAGTGATGCAGACCACCCATCACTTGCAGCTGGTTGCCAATTATTGGAAAATAATTGGAAAAAAAAAGTTCAAATGACAGGTAAGGAGAAATAGAAAAAAAAATGTTTGTTCCCACTGTGATTATAGTTAGTATTAGCTGAAACAACAGATATTTTCTCCAGTTTGTTTATATGGTATATAATAATTTATCCTTTCTGTTTGGATAGTAACGTGCTATTGCATGATAAAAGTTTGTTCCAGATTTTTTTGTGTGCTCTTCTCCTGATTTCATGGAGAAATTTAAAAGGAAGTTTAAATTTTATAATTGATGGTAAAGAAATCTCTTCAAAGATGTCAAGAGCAATGGTTGCAGCTAGGCTGACTGAATCTGCTAAGAGCCTGATAGAGCAGCTTGAGCAGTGACCTGCCTCCCTGACTTCAACAAAAGCTATTTCAGGTAGTTCTGATATAAGCACCTGCTTTCAGCATTAAAGGAGAAGCATGGTATTACTAGAGATTCACCCACTTTATTCCCTCCAGCAGCCTAGCTCACAGTGAACACCAGGGCACACAGCATCCTGCCGCTCTCCTCCCTCCCACTGAATTCCCAGCATCCCACCAACACCTTCACCTTGGTATTTCAATAGATGGGGTGCACATCCTGCCCCATTCCCTCACCATCCCAAGGGCAACATGTGCATTATGGGCACATCCATGCCCTCTTGTCACTACCTGCATCTACGCTTACCCCTTGCACCCATGAGGAATTGGAAGCACTCCCATATATCCAGGTCACTAGAGCAGGAGAAGACCAAAGATAAGATATTGGCCAGTAATTTAAAATTTGCTGCAACAACAGGCTGAGATTGCTTGAGATTGGTTTCTTAGAAGGTAGGTGCCAACCCCCAGGAGTTTAGCTGACAGACAAGAGCAGAGGAACATATCAAGACCTGTAACCTGTCCTTGCAATATCAAGCATTTGCATAAAGCTGCATACAAAACCACAACTGCTTCCCTAACCTGCCATAAGGCTATAGGAATTTATATAGATTGTTGTGTATAGCAGTAAGATTATCATTTTCATATGAATATTAACAAACTAATTAGCTTAAAAGAACATGTGCCCTGCCATCTATTGAACTCTTCTGAATACACAGTAATACCTCAGAAAGTCTGGAATAAAGCTTAAGTAAACTTTCCTAAAAGTAAAATTTTGCTTTATAAAAAGTAACTTTACTGAAGATTAACTATTAATATTTTGAAATACATTTTTTAAATTTACATGTATGTTTGGTATGAAGACACTAAGTACCTCAACAAAAATGCAGGCTACTAGACAAAAGATTTCAAAAATCTGAACAACATAATTTCAGATAAACCAATACAGTTATGCTTTGTGAAATAAAATTACTTCCTTTTCAACATAATAAAATTGACTGCACTTAATACATGTAAAGTTCTAGGGCAGAGAGGTTTTTTTGTTGTGGGTTGGTTTTTTTTTTTAAGGTTTTTGCCATGCCACAGAAGGTATTAACAATCCAATTTAGTAATACCATAAGTAGAAAATGCACGTGACTCTGGGCATCATATTAAAAGTCAGATCTGAATGTCTATTGCACAGTAATGCCATTAACTTCATACCAGTAAGAGTACACCTCTGAACCTAGTTTGACTCGCTCGCTAGCAATTTCACTAGTTCTGCCACAAGTACATACCCAAACAATAACCCCATCTAACAAAATAAAATACTTCTCTTGTTCAGAGCGGACTGCCTCTGAGAATAGCTTGGCACTCACCCCAGTTAGCTTTATTACCAGGAATAAACTTTATGAAAGATCGCTATACATAAAATAGACTCTCAGCTGCTCAAACAGAAGATCAATGGGACTTGTGATAAGAGATTAACTTGGCAATCAGACACCCAGTAGTAACATCGTTTTAGTGGTTTTCTTTTTAAATTACTCTAATAAAACACAGACTACAGAAAGACCATGCACCATTTTAACAGTAAACAACATTTATGTATCATTCATGAAACTCAGATGTAGGAGGTAAATGCAACTTATTCCTCCAAATGGAATGTCCCCTATAACAAAAGTTAAAGCCATAATGTTTGAAGGGATTTCACACTTGTGCCTGGACTGCCCATGGAATAAGTGAACTGCTTCATTTGAGGGTAGTTAGGTTACAAAGCATCTGAAAGGAAGAAGAGTTCAAATACAGCTTAGGAAAAAAAGGACATGTGGTACACCAGCTCTGAGGCAGAAAAGCCAACAGAAAAAGCAGAATGAACACCACCACCACCGTTTCCTTTGTTCTGAAATTCAGAGCAGAGATACAGTTAGGTTGTCAGAGGTTTGATTAAATCATTCATTCTACTACAAAACCTAAACTATCAAGCAACATCCCTCCCACCCCCTGCAAGTGTCATTTATACCTACAGAAAAAATGAGCAAGTATATTTAAAACAATAAAGGTCTCACCTGAACAGAGCAAATCATAACATCTACTCTGTTATATTAGATCACAGCCAGCCTGAATATGCATTTAGAGGACACTGTCTCTATCTGTATAATGTAAACTCTTGTTACTGAAACCAAAGGGAAGCCACAAGAAGCATTTAATAATATCCCTAAACCAGCTAAATTTAACTTGCACAGGAGATTTACTCTTTGATTCTTCCTGCTATCAGAGGTAGCATTTGCTGTGCTGCTTCTAGATGATAAAATTCTGTACTGAGAAAGTGTCAAATGCAATTTTACCAAATAAATTGTTTAAAGCCAGGCTTCCCTGATAAAGGCAGTAATATATTTCTTCCCTAACTTCCTTGAATCAGCAGAACTGCATTTGCTAATTTTTTTCAGAGTATCTAAATCCCCAGAATGTAAACTGCAACTCCAAATGGAAAGGTTAACAGGATGGCCACAGGACCAAAAGAAATACCATTATGTACACAGAGTAACTGGGGCCACTCCAGCTTTTCAATTTGTGAGTACTGCAGTGGGCAGGGGGCAGGAAACCCAGGAGCTGAAGTAGTAGTTCCCAACCAAAGAAAACCAGAATATATGCTGAAGAAATAAGTAAGCACCAGGAAGAACCCACTGGATTTTATCTGTTTATTCCTTCCCAGATGAGCCAACTGGTGGAAAAAAGCTGTAGAGCAGGGACAGGATGATAGGAATAGGACCCACAGCTGCAGTTTTGTGCTGTCAGCAGTAAGGGACTGCCTGGGCAGCGCACCCCTTTCTTCCCATTCCCCCTCTGCCACCGTGCAAAGACAAACAAGCAGCACCAGGTTAACACACCACACCTACAGCGGCACAACAGGTGAGACCCTGCTTCCCTTCCTTAGGGGGAACCAGACAAACCAAGCAAGGGAAAACCCTAGGGTTGAGCTGAGAAAGAGAAAACCAATTCCTCTGCGAATCACTGGGGGCCACAGGAAGATGATCTTGTGGCATGTGAAGCATGCAGGCTTTGGCCAAAGAGAGATGGGAAGTAGCAGCCTCTACTAATAATGGAAGAGGTCCAGGCAGAGTTTGCTGGAGCTTAGGGTGCAAAACATGCTTTTCTTTGTTCCTCTGGGGACAGACGAAGTTGTGAAGCAGAAATCAGGAGGAGAAAAAAAATAAAATTAATCTCATTAAAAAAAAGTGAAGGTCTGAAAACCATTTATCTAGAGGCAACATATCCTTCTCCAGGTTCTTGTCTGAAAGGCACCAGTTGAATCTTCACTCCCACAGTAGTTGCATGAACAAATCCAAGACTTCCAATTAAATTCACAATATGAATAGTAAGAGTAGTCATGCAGCTCTCCATCAATATCATCCAGACTTAAATACACATCATCCTGGCAAGTGCTCTTTGTAGGAAAGGTGTCCCCTCTCCCCCCACTTTTCCCAGTACTCATTCTTGGTGCTTTTTGCCTGCCTCTGCCTGCCATACTGCCAGATATGCCAAATGAGCTGTGTTACACGGCTGTGCTCCATAGCAGATCTTCTTAGAGACAAAAAAAAAAAGATATTAGGAGGGAGAAGGCTGATTGTTTTTAAGTAGACTCCCACACAGATCCTGTTTATTACTGAACATATATATTCAGAAGGGTAGTACCTCAGAGGAAGAGGACCTAAAGACCAAGTAGCTAGGGTCAAACTTCTTAAAGAGGCTTTTCCCCCTCAAGCCTGTTTATTTGTGTGTCACCACAGTAATAAAAGAAATATAGGTGTGACACATGGAAAGGCATCATTTCTTCCTTCCCAGTGAGTCTGAGGTCTCCAGGTAAGGGTGTCCACACCTGCACATCTCCTGAGACAGCAGAACTGAGGAAACGAAGAGTTGTGGATGCCATATATAGAACAGGGGGGCACACATCTCTTCTCTGGATCATGCCTCCTCACTTCCCAGCCCCATCTTTGAAACTGTGGCTCTACTGTAAATGATAATACTGGGAGCTATCAATTCTAATATTACAGTTATTAAGCACCTAAGCTGGAGTCTTGCTGTACTGCATCTCCAGTAAAGTAGGCTCTCTTTCAAAGGAAAAACTGGAAAACTTTAAAAGGCACCCTGGTTAATACAACTACTAAAAAAATACTTATGTTTTAAAGTTCTCTTACATTTCTATTACTCAGTTTTAACCTCATATTTGGAGTAGTTTCTGGATCCCTAAAATTCCCAAACCAATCTTTAACACACTAACTTAGGCCTCTATAGAACACCTGTCAGCATGAAGGAAACAGCTTAAATATCCTGGTTTACCATCTGGTTTTCATACTCAACATGTCTCAAGGGCAGTAAGGTTCACAGGACAAGGTAATAATTTTATTAGACCAGAAGATACAGCTGAGGGTAGAGGGAGAAAATAATATACACATTTTTGTCAAAATGTAAGTCATGAGAGCCTCTCCAACTCCTACCCTACCCCATGAGGCAGCAACAGCTAAACAGGGATTCAGAAGTAAAATTCCTCTTAAAGAACAGAAGAACCACAAATGCTAAATAAATGTAACTAGTTATCTATGCAGCCATTATTATTGATAGATTAATTTAAATGAAGATGAATGCCTAGAGTTCTGCTTACTAATATTTCCCACTGTTCACATGAAATCCATCCACAGCACATTCCTCACCAGTTTTAGGTAACCTAAAGTATCTGAATCTCCTCTCTAGCCCAACCATGAACACTGGGAAACAGACCAACAGATTTACAGATTTTTAAAAAGAAGGAACTGTTAGGATCCCAGAGCTCTTCCAGTAAGTCTTGACAAATCTTGCAGATACAGAAAAATTTAGGCTTCAGGTATGGAGCTTTATATTAGAATATATTTTACTGTATGCGTTGTAAATCTTAAAAAAACACAGATTCTGTTGCTTCCCAGTCCTGTGTAAGGTCTACAGCAGTTGGACCCCTCTGCATCTGCCTACCCATATTCTGGAAGGAATCGAGGTGTGACCCATATCCTAGTTCAGTTTTAAACAAAGTCCATCTGATTGTGTTCACATGCAGACCAATTCTTCCTCCTGAGAAACAGTCACCTTACCTGCCAGGATTCCTGTCCTTCTGGCAGGCATGAAGGACAAATGAAATCTTTCAGTTATGCACAAGCACAATATTCTAACACAAAAAGGCCAAGGAATTTAAGGCATTTATAGTTGAGAGGAACTTGGCCCACATAGTTCTTCAAAATGTTGAAATCAGTGATAGAAAACATGCATTTAGCATTTTAAGACTGGCCCATGATACTGGGTCTACTGCCAGAAGCTCTGGCCCTCAGAGATGAAGATTTTTAAAAGAGATCCTGAAATTGCTATTGGAGGGAGATTACAGGTTCTTCTTCATGAGCAGGAGGGTGGCTTGTATTGATGTTACAGGAAGCGCCAGGAAAAACAAAACCAGGAACTCCAAAGCTAATCCTTGTCCTCCCAGAGGACTACTACCTAAACTCATTTATAAGGTAACAGGCAGCCAGACTCTCTGTGGTTTGCTTTCCCTCCTCAGACAGAGGTTTTTCCCACAAGACCCATAAAGGCTCATACGGCAGAGAAGTGTCAGCGAGAGCCAACACTTCAGGTCCAGACCCTGTCTCTAACCGTGCATCTTTCCCATCCCTGTAGTATTCACTCTCCTTAGTGCCTTGTTATTTCCTTAACACATATGCTGTGTTCCACTATTAGGACACTAAAGCCATCTTTTTCATCTCCTCCTCACTTTCTTCCTCTCATCATTATTACTCTCCCTTCTCTTCCTTCCAGTCTCCTTTTCATATTTTCATTTGCAACAGTTCATCCATGAGTCTTGCTCCCACGTCAGTTTGCCACACTACTCAACATACCTTCAAGTTCCATCCTCAAAACCCACCTGTTTCTAAAGATATTTTTCACTAATACTTGAGAAGTTAAGGTATTAAGCATATCAAATCCTGTAAATGGACACATGCAAAAGACACAGTACTATCTACATTCACTGCTGTCCTTATTACACTGATCTTCAGGACTTGACCCTGACAAGATGTTACTGAAAAGTCCCAAAGATTTCATGGGGCAGGAGTGCCTAACAAACACAAAACTAGTACAAATGTCTGACAGGAACTGGGTGGAGGGTTGCAGGGAATGGAAAAGATTAAGTACCTACTTTATTCTTGTAAGATAAAAAAGGGTCAGGAAGCTTTGGAGCCAGCAGAGAGGAGAAAGCAAGCGGGAAGCAGGCAAGAGACCACTTTACTTTTTAAAAAAGTACTTTCTCTCAATTACAAACAGCTGTAGAAAGCCATTATCAACAGCCAAGAGCCATATTTGAGAGTTTTAAACATTTTTAAATATTAAGTGATCTGCTGCTGACTCCATATGTTGTATTCCCAGCTGATGAAGTGAGCCTCAGATAGGAGGACACAAATGGGTGGGCAGAGGAAACATGCAGCAGAAGTCTGTGAAGGACACAGAAAGGGACCAAGAGACTCGACAGAGAATTAGGAGTTGCAAAGGTATGACAGACTTCTGAAACTTGAGTGTACAAAGCTGGAGGCAAGAGTGCACATCACATCACAGGAAAGACATGTTAAAAAAAGTGGCAGGAGTCGGAGTGCTGGAAAATATCTGCTGATCTCTCCCAACACCCATATCCTAACCTTCTCCCTGGTGTGGATGGAGGCCTGTTTTTATAATACAAACAGAGCTCCAGTGAAGTGCAGAAACACCTGTGACACTGCACGGCACTGTCCTCATAGCGCATTTCAGATCTTGAAATCAGTACCACTCCCTTAGCTTCACACGGTACCCTGAAGCACCCTGAGCTGAGACTTCACACAGCAGCAAGGCAGCTGCAGCACTGTGGTTCCATTTGGCCTGATGGGTACAAGTGAATGCTACAACGGCACTAATGATATTTGAAAATATCGTATTTGAAAAGGTAAGTGGATAATTCATTGTATGAATTAATTCACACAACCTTTCAAGGTTATTATATATTTATACAACAGGCATGCCCTGAACTCTCTCAGAGCTCAGTTGTGATAGGTACTGTGCTAACACATAATTTTATTAATGCTTATTATTGCACATGCCAAGTCCCGGGTCATGTGAAGCTGTGCCAATACCAAAGTTTGTCTTGTAATCTTCTGAGACTTTGCTACAAGAACATTTTTATGAATGACAACTATTTTATAATATAAAACCTCATACATACATGGGGGCATGTGTTTATAACCAGATTGTCAAAGACTAACAAATATATACTGCACCTTACAGAAAGTATGTTCCATCATATGTCATTTTTTGCTAGTAAGTCATACTAGCATATAGGAATTATATACTCAAGACATGTTCAATACCATTCTTAAAACCTGAGCACAAATACTTTGGAAAAACTTGTGAAGACAGGTGGATAAAGGGAAATAAACTGAGCCAAACTTGGTCTCTGTATGGTGTCAGTGAGCAGAACTTGGAGAAGAGTGAAATATTGCCCTTTCCCCCAGCCAGAGCTCCTCTGCAACACACTCTGTTCTGCAGCAAGCCTGGGATGATATACTTACAGCAAGCAGTCTTAGCTTGCTGTATGCTGTGGCCAGTGTAGTGCATCTGTATGTTAGTGCATGCACAGAGTACAACTGTAGAAGTTGGACCGTGCAAGAGTTAATTCAAAGCAGACTTCTCTGTCAACATCCACGTTTCTATTTACTCCACTTCTGTATCTTTATGGAAAGATCATATAAACTACATAAGCGTACACAATGGCATGCATAAGACTTGAAAACTTCAGTTGTAACTCCATTTTAATAACAAGGCTATGTTTCCTGGAAAAAAGCAGGAACTCAGCATTGTTCTAAACAAGTACCCATTTCTATCCAAATCATGCATAACCAAAAGGCTGGAATGTTCTCCTTAAGCTAAATAACTGTGAAATTAAGGTTTACAAGTGTAACTGAAATTTCCATACCCTGGAGGGATATCACTTGTGCTCAGAGGTGACACACTATTTTTAGGACCATGACATGAGCTGCATTACTTCTAGTACACTTTGATCGAATTTTCAGAGTTAAACACTTGCTGCTCACATCTAGTACAACTGCTGTTCTGAATGCTCAGCAGTGTTATAAGCCAGTTCCCTCAAGCTTTTTGTTTGAGAAAAGCTTCAGTTAAAGTTTCAGCATGGAATCTACATACTCCTCGATTTGCATTTGCTAGGAGAAAAATCACCTCTCTTTAATCTCTAGTTACATGCCTCTATTATGACCTATTCTAAACTTATCTCCTGGCATAGCAAACGGAATTTCACTAAATGCATAGATAGATATTGGACACCTTGTTTCCACTTTGAGCTCAGTATGGAAGGTAACACTTACCCCTAGTACTATGACATTAAATCTAGAGTAAGTTTTGTATTTCCATTCCATGTTTTACTTCCTCACACCCCTTTCTCTCCACCTACCCGTCTCCCAGAGAACAGCAGAGGCCTATGCCTCTTGCTCAGTAGCCTATTCCGACAGCTGAGCCACAGGAGGGTGCAGCACTGCACAGATGGAACAGGAACAGAGTGTGTAAAGAACCTGCCAGCTAATGGAAAATCCATTTTAGATCATGCTGTTTTACTAAAGAAACCTAGAGAAACAAAAAAAAAAAATGCCATGGCACTTAAAGCAGCTATTTAGAGAAACCTATTCCCTAAAAAAATACGGTGTCATTGTGTACCAGAGAACTACACATACTACTCCTAGTCACAAAACATTCTTATTCAAAAATATCCGCTTTGGTAAATGATTGCTTGAGCAGCTATCAACTTAATTACTAATTTTAACTTTTACACGAGAGAAGTACACAAGATTTTATAGTCACTAAGTATATAACTTACACTGCTGATACAGATTGCTTAAACTTTGAAGAAAAAAAAGATACTTACCACAGTGGGGTTACCGCTGCTGATCAACTGGCTAACTTCATGAAAAATGCTTTTGCAGTCGATTGATTTGTCTAATGATCCCCGTTTCACTATCACCGCTACCGCTAATAGAATCTGCTCCCGAACGTACTTTTGAAGGCTGTAAACAACATTGCAAAAATGTATTTGCAAATAATTCTGAACATCAACGCTCAATAAAATTTTAAACACGTTTCTTTTTCAAACGTTTTGTGTGAATTCATGAAGGAAAGCTGACAACTCTACAGCAGTCAACTAAGTGTTAAGAATGGAAGATATGTAACTGTTGAAATAGTCTTCCACCGCTACCCTGAGAAACAAAAGGATAACCCAGACTTTATGCAGATTCCTAGATGTTCAGAGGTATTTTTTCTATACTTACTTAGGCCTTTGTAAGACATAGGTTAGAAGGAATGTTCGCAGTGACTCAATGCTAGTTTTTTCCAAGAGAATCCATTCTCTTACAACTGCTTCCATTATTGCTGTAGCAGCTTGAAAAAGGACATAGTCCACTTTACTAGTTTCTGTGGGGAAAAAAAGGCATCTTGAGTATCAGAAAACATGTATTTAGCTTGTATGTACTTCCAACAAAAAAGTTAATGGAAATTTACTATTACCTATTATTAACTGGAATTTTGTTGCTATGAAAACAAAGAATTTGCAACTCAAGAGGGGGTAAAAACAATCAATAACCCAATTACCAAATTGTCCAGTATTATTCGACTCAGTGACTCAGATGAAGAAAATCTGACTGTGTAAACAGACTGGGCCAAAGATCAGGAATAAGAATTCTAACACGACTGTGGAACAAAATATGACAGATTTAGTCCCAATATATTAAGATATGATTAATGACAGGCACACCAGAACTGAAGACTCCTCTATTATTTGGGTGCTTGCCTTTGGAACCAATAGTACATAAAATTACATGTGTTTTATGGATGATAATGAGAAGCAAGTCCACTTACACAAAAAGATAACATTAATTATCAAAGCAAAAGTTTTACAGACTGGTGTATTTAACGTTTTCTACATCACGTTCAAGCTTTCATATTTATCTTGAGGTAATCAAAATATAACTTCTGACCATAGTGTAGGAATCATTAGCCCTTATTATCTGAATATCTGATTGCTCTGTATATAGATGCACTAAAGGAAATAGAAAAAGATGTTACGGAAAAAGGTAACAGTTTGGGTGACTATAAAGTATAATTTAAAGAGAAAAAGCAGACTCTGAACTTAGTTTATATGATGATAGAAGGCTACAGAGGCTTTTTTTTTGGTTCCTTTGCTTTTAAAAATTTTAACTTAGAAATAGCAGGCAGTATCTCAGTAGCCAGTTTCAAAACAATCTGAGCTCTATAGAAAACACAGAAAGAATATTCAGAAAGGGTGTAGCCACAGGGTGGCAAAAGCATAAAATATGAAATGGTGAAACAAAATTCCCAAACAAGAAACAGAGTTTGAGCTATGGTGCACAACTTGCCAGGACTAGAAAAACTGGGTTTGTTTGAAAGAAAACTCGGTCATGAGATGATGGGCTTTAAATGACTACAAATCAAACTTTCTTCCCTTGATTATATACACACAGGCTTATAATATACAGTTCATTTATATGCAAGTTCTGTATCTAAGATAGCAACCAATTTTCTAAAATGTTTTTAATTTAGTCAGGCTCCAAATCTAAACCCTACACAGGTAAACATGCTTAAATCAAAACAAACCACCTTTAAATCTACTTGGTTTAATTTGGAAAACTAAGTAACCACTTAATTAAAAGATTAATGTGTATGTCTAACACATACATAAAACTGAGCCAAATTATTCCTGCATGGGAATTTTAATTCTGGCACTTGTTAACTTCTGGGTCTTTGGCTTTTCAAACTGTACAAAGCTCACACAAAAAGAGAATGATATTAAAAAAGAGAAGGATGGAAATTCTCCTTTGCGCCAAGTACCACAAATGCACAACTGCAGTCATTAACAGCACAGACCTCTAGCGGTCAGTGTTAAGCTCATAACTAGTCAGAGCACCATTATCTTCTACATGAAGTTACTAAAGAAAGGCAGGACAAGTTTTGCCAGTATGTTTAACAGCTATAAGCTTACAACAGAAGAACGAAGAGCCTCATGCTTCCTGGGTTCAACTCCAGGTTTTTAAAGAAACGCATAGTAGTGGCTGTTCCCCTTTTCCTTACGCTCATCATCTCCACTGCTCTCCCTATATCACTTGTACACCCTTCTTTTCACAAACACCATCAACATCCTTGTTATCACTACCTCCACTCCAATTCTTGCTTTGACTATTTTTTTTCTTTTTCTTTTTAAAGCCATGTACTCTGATCCTCTGGTTCCTGCCCATCCTTACCTGTACATATACCTTCAGTACACTTCAACTCTTTTATTCTTCATCATGAACAGCTTGTTTCCCTTCCCTGGTTCCTGATGTCATACTCCCTGTCTCTCCCTTCTCAACTCCAAAGTCTTAACTAGCTGTTCCTTCTGTCCAGACACTTATTTAAGAAGCATGAAGCTTTGGAAGTCTCAGTTCCAGATGTCAGCATCACAACTGCCTACACTGCCAGTAAAAACCTGCCCCATGCAGAATCATGCTGGTTTCTCAATGGTGGTAGCATATGAACAGTTTAAGGATGTAATACTTCCAGACATCCAAAAGATGTTAAAAGCAGGATCACATTCCTTCCAACCACCCAGATTACAGAAGAAAAAAAAAAAAAGAATGTCTGCAGTGATAGCTCATTACTAATGCTAAATTGAATTTCCTTCTTTAAGAAGAAAATATAGTGATTTAATGAATTCTCATTATTTATTTCTGATTAGTGACGAGTATATCACTTCTAAGAGCTCAAAATGGTCTGCAAAGTTACTTAAGTATGTTCTTTTGCCACTTAAAATTCTCTAAAAATCAATGTGAAAATAAAAAGCATCGATTTTGCTGACCCATAAAGCAAAAAGTGTGATTAGAGTCTTCAGTGCCAGATGAAGTACTACTATAATACATTAAAACCAGAAGAATCTAATTTGTAGAAAAAATTTTGGTTGGGGAGTAGGTATAGGAAAGTAACCACACCCTGTTCTATATATCACAGTATAATTTAACAACACAGCAGTAGGCCTGCAATATTGAAATCCTAATATTCATGAATTGTAAGTCTCTAATCCAGTAAATTTAGAAATAACTGTTAAAAAAATACTGTGGGATGAATTAAGTATGAAAATAATAATTTTTTAAACATAATCCTAGTATTTCTCTGCTCATTCTGGCAAATCCTTTGAAAGAAAATTTGCTTTTTTGTGGTTTTGGCATGTGTTCTTTTCCACAAATTTCCAGGTTTTCCTCACCAGGTTTCATAGTCAGCTTTCACTGAAAGTTCCCCCTCACCTCCCCGCAACACTCACACTTAGTACAGTGATGCTGAGCAGGAATCTTACACGCTTACTGGTCCTGCAATTTTCAGATTATTTAGCTGCCAAACTCTAATAAGTCTCTATAGTGCCTGTAAAAACAGATTTATTTTTAGAGACTTGTAACACAACCAGATTTACAGTATTTCCATTAAAACCCAAGAAATTTCTGATAAAAGGCAATACATACCCATCTCTTTCCTTTCTCCACAGGTATAATCACACAAAACTTCAAATCAATACTCTATTGCTTCTACTAGGTAGACAGAAACTTTTTTTTTTTTAAACACAACAGTTGGGCTGTTAACAGCAACTTACTAAGACATTCAACCCAAAATAAATTCTCATTATGGAAAATTTCAGCATCAGTGCAAAATCTGGCAAAAGTGTATAAAATTGCATCACTGGTCAGTTTAATGGGAAATATCAAGCCAAGCAATCAGACTACAGGCAGTTCTACAAGCTCCACAGATTAGACAGTATTACAATAATCATGTTGCAGATGAAATCCGAATTTATTAAATCAGTTTAGGAACTTAGCTACATGAAGCTACACCTTACAGCTTTAAAACTGCCAGAAACAAAACCAAAAAGGGCAGCAATAGGCTTCACCCTCCATCAAAAAGCTCCCCTCATCAGTATCAAAACTGATGTTTGTATTCCCAGCTGCAGAAAAACAGCACAGTTCCAGTTACAAAAATAGGTACATGCTTAATTTATTAAAACTTACCCAAAATGTGTTTGCAAACAGCAAATGGTGATTTTGATTTTCTAAATGATAAGAATATGTGCTCAGCATGTTGGCGTTGTTCATTATTGACCATGGAAGGTGGTGCCTGGAAGAAAAGAGAATTAAAAAAAAAAGTTAGTCAAGCACTAAGACCCCATCCCAATTGTAAATACATATGAGCAATGTCATGAACTTAAAAATATTTGCATTGTTAAACATCAAAACCAAGTATCTCTTGGTAAAACTGCCTGCTCTCTCTCAGTCATGGCCTCTTCTTATATACCACTGTGTACTTATATCGTGTGCACAGAAGTGTGAACATTGAGACATTAGGCAGAGAGTGAATAATTAAGTATTGTGTTCCTAATGAAGCTTCTGAAGTCAGATCTAAATTCAACCCAATCCTTTTTCTACTCAAACCAAAAATATCATTGCACACCACTAAATGCTGCTACACACGCTCACAGTCATGGAAACAAAGCACTATTTTTTCTTTAGTTTTATATTTGTTTTAAAATATTGAACTGTATAATAAATTCAAGGGATTAAAAAATGACTACGTTCTAAAATAAAGTATTGGCAGCAACATACTACCCTCTAGTGTTTAATGTTAAAGTTGACATCCTAAAGACTGCATGAGGGCTCTGACTGAAGAGACAGGTAAGCTGTTTGGGGATGGCTACAGCAGCTCCCCAGCTGCCTATGCCCATCCCCTTATATACGCCTCCCCTTACATCATGGGCACCTTGGCTGCTCAGGCAACACCTGCCGCTCCACTACTGCTGAAAGCCAGCTCCACGGTGGATTCTACCTGAAAATCAACTACAGGTGAAGCATGAAACTATGCAACGCAGTAACCTGGACCACTGCAAGGTGGGATATCACCTACAGACTGCCTGCATTGCAGCCTCACCTCATCAAGCAACCCCAAGATCTCCCCACTGCCCCAGAAGGTAAAAAACAGCCCTGCAAAAAACATCAGCTGCTCACAACACCACGTTGCTCTCCACTTCTGCCACTAATATTCTCTCATTGGGATTTATCTGAACAAGCACATGGCACAAAACACTCTTACATGGGATTGATACCGCAAGGCAGCGTAAGCTGAACTGATGTGCCTTTGAGAAAGGAACGTGCGCACGTAGCAAGATTGCATACAAACTGTAGAGCTGGGTCAAGGTGACAGCGTAGGTTATTAAACTTCAGCTGATCTTCCAAACTCCAAATTCCAGTCCTGTCCCTAGCAACATGAGGAGAATGTGTGTGCCACATATCTTTCATCCTTGACAAAACACAAGATGACAGAAGATTTAAATATGAGCAAGTAACACCACCTATTAAAACTCAATAATCTGAGTAAATGAAGCAAAGGAAAGCAGGCTGCTGATGCTTGGATCAAGGGGATCCTAATAAACAGCTGTGTTCCTTCTTACACAACAAATTTCTGACTCTCACAACTCTTCCTGTGCAGATATGATAAATGCCCGTGAGGGGAGCAAAATAAGTAGTGGAGGAAGGTGGCTGCAAAAAAGCCTCCTGGATGCAGAATAAATGCTCTGTCCCTTCACAAACCTGCTCTGCTCTACAGCCAATCTGGGGACAGGACCTCCTAGGACAGCGATTTGAATGTATGCAGGACAGCTCTTACCAGGTCTGGGGACAAGACCACAGTGTTTGTCCATGCTCCCTCCTGGGCAGGCAGCAGTTGGTGTTAGGCTGTGCACATGCACAGACAGCAGCGTGCCCTTGGTGCACTTCCATGTGCTCAGAGCAGCGTTGCAAGGGCTAAGGCAGCAGGTTGCAGGCAGATGCACGACACAGAAAAGCTTTCCGATATTTGGGGCATTCGTGCACTGCCAAACAACTGAGACAGAAGTAAGCTCCATGACAGTACCTGAGTCCTTCCAGGACACTGAGCTTCAGTGAACTCCAATCCAATGCAGAAACCCAAACTTTAACAACTTTTTAAGCAAATGTGAACACGTAAAGAAGCAGCCTCACCAAACTGGGGCACATGACACTTCTGTGACAAACCTCAACTCTCCTGCATGCAGCCAGCCATCAGCAGGAGCTGTTCCCAACCACCCAGGCTTTCTGCGGTCTGAAGGACAATATTTCTCCGTGTGGACTCTAGCTATATTCACTCCAACAGAGCCAGTCGTTCTGAATGCCAGAAGAATACTTGGAGCAGGTTATCAAAAATGCAGGAATGACCTACACAGCAACAGCCTGACATGCACTTCAGTCAGTGCTATCGCAAATAAACCAACCAAACAAAAACGCAGTCCCCACTTTTTTTTCCCCTGTTGTATGGGCAAGCATTTGTGCAAACGCACAGAGAACCAGATTGGGGAAGTGCTCTCCAAAAAGCATCCCACCAAATGCAGGTTATTTTCATCTGGATCAGTTCCCCAGCCTGGTTCACCATAAGCCAGCACAGAAGTCTGTGCCGGCACAGTAGAGGACCTAATGGCTAGTGACAGGCTGCTTTTTACCATTTAAAGTGCATTTAATCTACAGCCTCTGTAGGCTATGCAATGCCATGGGAATACTCTGAAGTCTCAAGGAACACACAGCTTCAATCAATGAAGTTCTGTGAGAACAAAGAATCAGATTTCTTGAGACAAGTGACATTTTAATTAGTCTCTGCTACCAGAAGGAGAGGTTCCACTCCTTTCTTGCTCTCACCTGCATGGTCTTGTCACCTCCTTGCATTATCCTTTCTATGAACTAGCCCGGGGCAAGGAGAGGGAAAGGGGAATGAACACTCTTTTGTTACTTTAATAAGCATCAAAAAGTCAGACAAGTGCCAAAGCCAGTGCAACAATGGGGAGAAAAGGAGTGGAGTGGTATTGCCCTTTCAGCAGTACTGACCTTGCAGCTCACAGCTCTGCAGTCTCATGAAGCTTCACTAATTACAGCCAGGATAGAAAGAATCCTTCAGGTGTGACAAAGCATAACATTTTGCATGTCTGGGGTCATTTATATTCACATTCTTAAAGCAAGAGCAGCAAGTTAGGGCTACCTGATATTGAACCAATTTTGCATTAACAAAGCATATTTGAGTTTGTCATATAGAGATCATATCTATTTTCAATGTTCTGTAATACTTAAGGGCACTTGCAGGGACATTAGCAGTGAGTTATTGCACCATTAAAAAAAGACAGAATTAAAGTTTTATGGGAAATTCTCCGCTCATGCTTACAATAACTAGAAAAGATACCTCTAACTACATTATTTTAACTCTTCTCTGAAGTCTGATTACAGAAGACCTTTGGCACTTTGGAAAGGCGTACAGCACATGAAGTTCCTATATTAATTTTAAAAATCACAATACTTTAGTAATACATTACACACTTAAGACTCTCAAAACTGTCCAAAACAGTCAAGCGCAACAGGTAAGCTTTAAACTGTGCTATATAGCCACCAGAGGGAGCTTAAAGCACACAGTCTACTGCCTTCACTGCATTCAAACACTAGTTACCTGTAGACTGAAAGTCCAGCTAACTTAAGGCTTTAAAGGAAAGCCCAGCATATACATACTCTGTGTACAAATTTCACATTAAAGGAACACTGACTTACGTTAGTCCGTGAGCCCTGGAAGCCGGTTCCCAGCATCCCTTTGGCACCACAGGGTTAGAAACATACCCCAAGTACTGATCATGCTTGGAAGGTTCACCAAAAATACCTACACATTCACTGTTTTCTAATTGTCTCCTTCAAACTCTTCTCTACCATCCAGCTTACAGGGTATTAAACACCAGTGTGGTAACGATCAGGGTCTTTTGGCACACTGAAACTATTTCCAGCTGTAGCACTTTCTGACTGTCTGATGTTACAGCTAACACCCATCTGCTCTCTTCTGTCTTACAAGTTATCTATAAAAAGTTCTCTAGGACAACGATCATCTTCCTGGTTTCAGCATAGTAAGATAGTGCCCCATAAGAATAGATTTCCTATATAACATAGTATTATAAATAAAATTACATCCTTTCAGCTACCAAGGCTGTCTGGATACAGAACAGGAACAGCAACAGCAGGACTGACTCAAATGGCAGTTACTCACACAAGGGAAAGAGAAACTGAAGAAAGACAAGACTAGAAACACTCTGGCAGACTAGCACAACCACTAAACTTCTCTGAAAGCCTGCACAACTAATAAGAAAGTAACGTAACCCCTTCCCTTTCATGTCAACCAGTTTATAAAAAAAGAAACCTAGTTCATTCTACTTCATTATGTGCTGCTATCACTAATCTGAACAAAAAAGATAAAAAAATTAAGGTATTTGATGACAAAACTGTAACAAAGCCAATAAGCATATGTTAGAAGATCTAAGTGCTGCACATGCTCACAGAAATGCTATACTTTCTCTGCGTGGTTGTGAAAAACCTTTACTGTGGTTTTTCTGCTCAAGGAAAAAGCATGAGAAAGCCAAGGTCTTTGCATCCCTTCTCACTCTTAACACAAATAACTGTGATGATTCTCAGGCCATCAACAGTATATGAGCCACTGGAAAAAAATCTTTTTGAAAAGAGCAGAAACACTAAACTTTAGGAGGAAATAGAGCCTGGAAGTCAAAAGTAGAAAACACCGTTAACACCTCACAGTCAGAAAATAGGACTGAGAAGAAGGAAAAGAGCTGGAAATTGAGGTTCTCCATATTATGGTAAATACAGCACTGAGTCCTCAGCAGTCAGCATCTTTCTAATATTTTGGGATACAGGCAGACAGATGCAGTTTGAAGGAATGTGTTGGCACAGATGAGCCAGACAGTCCAAATCATAGGTACAAACACATTTTTCTGGTGTAGCATAAGCATGCTCCAACTTTCTTTATGAAGACTGAATGCACAGGGAATGACTACAGCTCCTTCTGTACATAATGATCAGTTTTACCAAGAGCAAGTCCCTCAGTCTGCATCTCAGATACAGGCAAGCCTTTCAAAAGTTAGGCAGTGATCTTCAACAGTAGGAAGAGACAGAGATTAGGCTCTTATATCCTTGATTAGATTCTTAATAGTTTCCTTTTGCCGACTCACATATCACCCTACATTTGATTTTTCACTTTCTGTACATTAAAAAAACAGTAAAATCAGCCCACTCTCAGGAGATAACTTATCACAGCTTACATGGGCGTTACAGAAATGAGACAATTATTTTGGAAGGATGGGAACTATTGCGTAAAACTAATTCCAAGTCAGATTTTGCCTTCCTTGACTATTAAACCAGGTAACTTTACAAAAATCTAAACATAACTTCCATGCAATTACCTTTTCTTTCCAGTGTGAAACCCGATAAAAACAAAACTGGATTCAGCTTTCCATGAGAAATAGAAGTTTCTCCCCAATGAGTTCGAGGTCAGCACAACTCCTTTAAATTCTCCTTCTCCCCTTTCTTACCACTATGAAAATGTTACAAGAAACCATATCACAGACAAAGCTCCATCACCCCTTTACCTACTAACAAAACAGGAGGCGCACCAACATTGTTCGTACAACTGTTTACCTCTGGCAATCTTGGTGCAAGCAATCCACTGCTCTGAAAAATGCAGAAGTCACAAATGCAACAAACTAACAATATTAAACCCTCCAAACAGCCCAGGTTCCCAAACAGCCACAAGAGTACTGGTAGGTTTTTAACTAGCTTTCCCATTCTTACTGCCTGCAACCATCCTTTTGTACCATGGAAAGATAAAGAAGAGCACCTGATACAGCGGCACCATTTAATTCCATAAGTTTATATATTACCACTTATTTTTTCCTCTCCAGAATAACCCATATTTGTTTCTTATACAACACAGATTTCTCATTTCTAACTTTGATCATCTTTTTTTTCTGCTCCTCCCTTGATGGTACACCATCAATTTAAATCATATCATATTATTCACTGATGCTACAAGAAAGGACAGCACAACTGGTAACGATTAAAAAGGCTAAAAATTTGGCATACATTACCTAGGCAGAAATTGATTAATACAGATAATTTAAACTATTCATTCATAGTGACACTTGGAACAAGAAAGACATAGATAAGAGAAAGGGTTAGACCAACTCTCATTTGGAAAATACACACATTACTAGAAAATATCTGGTGAAGGTACATGCGAAAAACATAAGGGATCACAACAAAGGGCTTGAGGGTCTTGTTTTGTTTTAAATAGAAGAAGTAGTTGATGCAGGTAGAGGATCTGAAGTTACACATATGTATTCAGAACAACATGCTTAGTACAAGCATTTCCTACCTCAGTAACATACCTTTAAAAATATATATATAATTATGACTTATCAGGATGGAGTGCCAAGCAATGAAGGTAATAGAACCATGAGAAAGGTAGCAAATGGGTTGCAAATATCAGATGCTCTCTTCCTAAGACTGAAATAATCATGTATTTGTCAATAACAGGCTGAAGAAGTTACACCACATCCACATTTGAAGTCATGTCTGCTTTTTTAGCTCCTTCCCCTTATTTCTGAAAACACTTTTCGTAAAAGTATCAAATCCCCCCTCTCCCCCAAGTGATTCTGTTCAGGCAGTTTCATGTTGATAATCACAGACATACAAAATACAACATTTTCTGATCGTATATTAGAATTGACAGTATTTTCTTGATGCCAAAGAATATTACTTATTGGTCACTTGTGGACAGTGACAGTATCTCAAAATTAAGAACTTCTAACATTCAAGTGACAATATTATTATTAAAATCAATAATGGAATAGTTTTTTATTTAGTATAATTTAGTTAACCACTTTGCACTGTTAAGTCTGCATCATACTTTTGCTCAGAAAAATCCCACTCGTGATCACGTAGAAACATAATTAAGGATGGGATGAACAGCATTCATTCCTTGCAGACAGAGAAGTTTGCTAGACACAAATTCTGATTTTTCACAGACTTTTGTTATGGCAAGACAGCACTGAACACAGCCGAATTCTACAATTACACTGGGGGAAATCTGCAAATTAGCATGTCACAAAGAACAGTCACGCACTCCTCCAGACTTTGCTGCTTAAGAGAATACAGAGAGAGTGCACCAGAGTGTTTTAAGCTGACACCCACAGTATTCCCACCTACAAAAAAGGTCCCCTATGAACAGTACAGGCTAAACACTAGTAGGATTATGGAAAGGCAAACATGCCTACTAAGAGAATTTTCCTGGGTTTAAAAAAAAAAAAAAGATGAAATTGCTTGTACCTGCTACTACTAAAGCCAAGAAGGAACTTTCTTGCCAAAGGCAATGTTTATGTCTGCAAGTAAAGTACATTACGAACTTGACAAGGGTAGAAACAAAAATCTGAGATTTCTACTGAAGTGTGACTTCATAAAATTCATCACAAACTCTACAAACTGAGCCTCCCCAGATATGTAGGGGAATTTTGCCTTCCCTGTGGTCAAAAGGTAAAACAAAAAACTGTCCCCCAACTCTGGTCTGCGGGCCATTATCAGCTTATGAAAAAACAATTAAACACATTAATTGTTCTTCAGAATGGTGTCTAGACTCTGTGCTGCAGAGAGTCTGGAAGCCTAAGAGAGAGAAGAATAAGAAACTGAATCTCTATCAATACACAAGGATAAGCAAAAGCCACCACAGACAGCAGTGGCACCACTGGGTCTGGACCTTGCTGACAGCCACCATCAGGCAAGACACGCTCAGAGAAGCAAGGAATAAAGGAAGCCCAGATGGCTCGCCAACATGTCCCAGCAGGCAAGGAAGCCAAGTAACAATGAGGCATATGGAAAGGAGAAAGATCATGAGTGAACCTGAGAAGCATGTGCAGGGGAACACCATGTGATAGTGGTAACGTTGCAGAGGAGTATGGACAAAAATAGAAGGAGAAACAGAAAAAAAGAGGAAAAAAATAATCAAACACAAGGGCAAGCAATAATTTTTAACTACTGCACATACCGCATTTAGGACAGCTAAATATATTACTCTATCCATGTAAGCAATTGTTAGAGCTGCAACATACCTAAAGGTCATGAAATTTAACTTACTGTGCTCTTCTACTAAGATGCTCAACCCCCCCTAAAAACAGATTTCTGTATCTTAAATAACAAGAAACACCTTAAGAGAATTAGTCCCCAGCACAGTTCTGCTATATACGTGAGTTATGCAAAAGACTCAGATTCTCAGGAAAAGGAGATTTCAAGTTTAACTCTACCAAAGTCACATCAAGCAACATGCCCCAAGACTGCATTACCCTGACTTCTGTAGAGTCAAGCCATAACAAGTTTCTATCACAGTTTTACCGGTAACACTTTTCAAGTGTTTTATTCTTCCTACAGTGTATCACAGCACATTCAATAACTGTCACTTGCCTTACTAAAACAGGTAATCAAAGAGATCAAATACAGTGGTCAGACTCAGAGAATTGGATGATTAGCCACACTTTCTTTCTCAGCTATTCCCCCTACATATAATAACAGAGACTGACACCTAAAAATGCAGGGATGTCTGATGCACTCATGAAGCAAATGCTACCAGCCAACAATTCAGGCTACATGAAGATGTTCAGCTCTACAGCATTCAGCAACCGCTTCACAAGCGGATCAGAGGTTCCCACTTCAGGCACCAAGCCAGAAGGCAGTTCAGACAACTGGTATCCATAGCAGCTTCTGCTGTCCAATTCAGATCTGTCATTATATGACTGCCAGAGCCCTGAGTAATAGTTAAGTTACTACAGAAAACCTAGCCTGCATAATAAACAATTTCAACTATGTTCCAATTACTTCCTTTGCACTTTCTTTTTGGAATAATCATTCAAATTACAGCTGTAACTCATCTTCTAACTAAAAAGATACCCAAGATTATTTCTGAAGAGTTGTAAGAAAGATGCAATAGATTCCAATCAGACCTGCAACAGAGACAACATGGTGAAAATTTAAGACTTTCTGAACAAAAACTTCATTTGATTTAAAAAAATAAGAAAATCTTTCCCAAAAGTGATTATGATTTGAATTATTTAAACCCCAGAGTGCCCGGTATTTTTCGGTATATATTTGGAACAAATGCGTGACTGCTGGAGGAATTACCTCCTACACATCTACTCACTCATGTCTTGCTTTCATGCAGAGGTTTAACAATAGGAAAAAAAAAAAGATTTTTTTTTTCTTCATATCAAATCTGCTTTGTATTTTGGAGCTGAAGTACTTTATTAAGTCTTTTGCAAGTAAAAGAGCAGATAAACTGTGGTTTCTGATAAGATCTGTTCTCAGTTTTGAAATGGTCTTATATAACATACTATATATACACATTAATTGACTAAAGAGTCAAAGTAAATCATTACCATCAATATCAAAATGTTTTGAGATAAGACTTCCTCTTCAAGTTAACAAAAACAACCTACCAAGATTTTACCTCTCTACTAACAGTCTGACCCTCAAAGATAGAATATTATAGGTTCTGCACTGAAATTACATTCATTTACCTGCATAATACACTTCAGATATACGATTTGTGGTAACCAGCCCATAAACTGTCCTCACTGCATGAGGGTACAGCTTCCACTGTTCATGTCTACTTTTCAGCACCAAAACAGGTACCCAAGACCTGCTGCTTGAAGAAGAGCAGGTAGGACTTGAAAGGCAAAAGGGAGTAAGGTGGAGTGGAATTTTTGTTTGAGGAAGCAGGACCAGAGAGGAGCAAGAGAAAAGAACAGAGGACGTTGAAGGCATAGCCCTCAACTAGCTGTGGTAGGACCCTGACAAACAGATGTCTGTAGCTGGTCTATGTATCTATGCAAGCTGTCCATCCAATATCAGCTCTAACTGTTGTCGGTCTCCTTGCAGCATTCATTTAGGACTTTCTCTTTTCCTGACCACTGTGCGCATTGTTCAACAAGAAAATCCACAAATTCAACTAACAGTACATTGACTTGTGCCAACCTTCTGGTAGCATTAGGTGAACAGGATCAGCCTAGACTCCATCCATCCCATGGAGGATTGCTCCAGCAGGTTTTGGAAAAGTGACTGAAACATACATGGGAAATTTTGCATAAGACAAGGGTTACAAGTTTAAACTTGTTAGTGTTGGACCAAACTCAGAGCCCCATATAAAGTAATCACAATAGAAACACACACAATTATCACATACCTTACATACACTACGATCAAGATCTGGTTTTCTTTTTAAATCTTAATGCTTTCTTCATAATCTCAGGATCAAGAAAATGTTTCAAATTGGTTCCAAGAAAATTCAGTGTATAATAGTCTTTCCCTTCTGTAAATTTAGGTAATGAAAACCAGGATACAGTGTAACATAGCAGTTAAAACAAAACACTTCAGAAAATTATGTGTGTGCTTTATATGTACTTGTTACTGTATCCTCCATAACTGCAGTTAGGACATCAGTTTAAGCACACTGACAACAGATAAATCTGAGAAGTGTCCTATAATGGATATTTAGCTTATGGTAGTTTGGCTGTGGACAGCCAGAGGATGAATGCTGACACGAGGTTACAGTTCAGACCCTTAAATAAAACGTTATTTATTTCCTAATCTCCACATTCACTGTTCTAATATTTCAAAGCGCAAGGAAGGTCTGATGGGCAGTTCTGTTTAGCAAAGTAATTTCTGTAAAATGCCTGGCTGATAGCGATAGGCAAATCCATGCACAGTCCCTTGAAGTCATATGAACCTTCGAAGCAACAAGAAGTCAACCCATGCAGACCAGAGAAAGTTCAGTCAAGACAGAACAAGTGAAACTCAGTAGAGAAGAGGAGGACAAATATAAGAAAAACATCATAACTACACAGAACAGTTATGGAAAATCTCATTGTTCCAAACCTTTCTAAACCATTTAATGTTAACAAATAAAATCAGCTTGCTTTGACTTCAGAAGGAAAGAAACATCACTACTGCAGTAGCACTGGAACCCTAAAAATGTATGTTACTAAAGGAATATAAACAGTCATAAAGTGTCCTTACTACAACTGCACTTGCACTAGTCTTGAGTCCTGCTCTGCTGCTTCCTTCCTCTGATCATCTCCTGGAGCCGGAATGAACTTGGCCTCCTCATCTGGCAGCAAGGAGAAGGGTTGGTGGAAATGGACCAATTTTCCCTCGGCTCCTACAAATTACAGGTGCTTCCTTCTTTCCCCCACAAGGAGGCATGGAAGATAAACGGGTCCTAAATTCAGGTCCTGAGTCTGTTGTTCTAGAGGGTGGGAAGGAGAGGGGTCTCAGCATCAACTCATACTACAGCCTCCACTGAAGGGTAGACTATCCCCATGAAAGGTCCTGGTTCTCCAGCAAGAGATAGGACCCTAGCCCATCCACAGCCCCTGAAATCACAATCGTTAGTCTATCACAAGATTCAAGTAGCTCATCTCAATACTGTCCATTTCTGTATCTATTAGACAGTTGTACCGGGTCTGGCTGAGCCGGAATTGGTTTTCCCCTGTAGCAGCCCTCATGGTGCTGTGTTTTATGTTGGGAGCTGGCAGGGTGTTGATAGCACACTGGTGTTGTGGCTACTGCTGAGTAGTGCTTACACAGCACCAAGGCTCTTTCCGATATTTCCCTCCCACAGTGGGACAGGGTGGGCAAGATCTTGGGAGGGGACACAACCAGGACAGCTGACCCGAACTGACCAAAGGGATATTCCAGACCATATGACGTCTGCTTAGTATAAAGCCGGGAGAAAGGAGGAAGGGGGGGGTCCACCCTTGGTCCTCCGAGGCAACCACTACGCGTATTGGAGCCCTGCTTCCTGAGAAGGCCCGACATCGCCTGTTCGTGGGAAGTAGAGAATAAATCTGTTTTCTTTTTTTTTGCTTCCGTGCGTGGACCTTTGCTTCGCTTTGCTTATATTAAAACTGCTGTTGTTCTACCCACAAGGGTTGTTTTGTTTTCCTATCTTATTTTCTTTCCCCTCTCTGCCCTGTTGAGAAAAAAAAGGGGAAAGGGGGAGAAGTGATAGAGCGACTTGGTGGGTACCTGGCATTTAACCAAGGTCAAACCACCACAACAGTATAGGCACAGCTTAACAAAAAAAGCTGGGACTGTGACCATGAATTTCAAAATGAAGTTTTAAGTCAAGGAAGAACCATTGTGACAACTCTTCTACTAGACAGTAGATCGTAGTAATGCTGGTACTGGCCATACTCATTTTCCAAAGCTCACTAGTTGAGATGTAAGTGATATATAACCTATTTATCAGACTCACTGTACATCAAATATTTCATTAACTGCTGTCCTACCGCAAGAGAAACTTTAGTATTACCCCATCTGAAGAAGTGTCTTGTAGTATCTATTTTTTCCTGGTGTCCAATTTCAAATTAAACTTGCTGAAACTACAGCTATAACTATGCATTGTTTGCAGAGGTAACATTACTTTTACTTACAGGTAGCCTTCTACAGTAAGCACATGCAGATGGAGGAGGACAGCACTGGGGTAACAGGACATCACAGGGGTAACGCCCCATCTGCCTCAAGCATACCTCTCCCCCAACAGAGAAGTTGAAAGCCATCACTCTGTGAAAGATGTAAACTGAGATAATGATGCATTTTGGTTTCTAAGAGTTTTAGGCTTTGCCTCCTATCAAAAAAGTGTTTCCTCCCACCAAGCTAATGAAGAAAGGCAGGCACACAGGGCAGTCAGCTTCTCTGCCAAAATTCAGGCTTTAGCACTTCCTCCTCCATCAATCTTGCTAAAATTTCAAAATCATCTTGTCCCAGCATACTTATTTGGAAGGAGTTGATTAAAAGCGAGATAAGGATTTTTTTTAAGTTTTCAAGGTTTATCTAAATTTGACATGAAAAACTCCTTGTGCTTAGCATACTTTCAAAATGGCACAGCCTAAAACACCTACCTTTATTAACAGCTTTTAGCTGTTAGCACATTAATGGAAACTTACAGACACAAGTGAAGTACACACAAAACAATACCTGAATCATGTAAGCAAACAGAAATATAACTACAGGGAACATGAAATCAAGATTTAGCAAAAAAGAAAGCAACAGAATAGAGGCCAGAGGAGGAAGCTCATCACCTATGCCAGCCTGCAGGATAAGGAAGCCAAGAGGAATTGCAAAACTGAAAATGATTTTGTGAAGTGAATAACCTCTTTCACTCAAAACCAGGAAAAATTCTGGACTTTCACCAAACACCTAGAAAAAGCTCCTTTCCCTAACATTTTGACCATTACTGAGAAATGGGAAAAATATATCTAGAATTGTACATATTTGAGATGGTAGGATGTCACTTTTACCTTGTTTCACTGATTTGTCCTGCTCCTGCGGATACAGCCTGAACCAAGTTACCAAAGAAGTTACATCTCTGTATTCATTGTCCAATATACAAAGAAGCAGACACATGATACATATTTTGAGAAATACTCTTCTAAAAAGCATTTCTTTTACGAAGAAAATTATTCTTTTATTCCATATACACATATTTTTGGGTTTTGATTAGAAGAGGCAATTTTTAAGACTCCCTTAAAGTTAAGTGCCTGAGTTCACTCTAAGAACCTGCATAAATTAGCTAAGTCTCAAGCTCTGAAGAGTCACAGGGCTCCACATACTTACTGAAAAATGACTGTGAAGAAATGTGGTCATAATTACATATTTTATTCTTAGCGCTGTTAGAGGGAATGTTATTGTAACATGAACAGAATAGTTCCAGAAACAATATTGTCATTTCTCTTGATATTAGAATTTAATATTTATATATTCCCCACTAAACAATTCATTATCCCAAAGCTACCCAACATCTGTTCTTAATCCCACTTAAAACAACCTCACAAAATAAAGGCTTTGCAGCTAAGCCTCCCTAATTCTCTTAGGAAGAAGTATGTTTGTTTTTTGGGCTGGGCTTCTGTTGCTGTTGTTGACAGGTAAGGAAAGCGCTATTCATGTTTTCTTCACCAGGAAAGAGTGTACATGTTTTGTAAACCTATTCAATTTACACATTTTCTCAGTAAAGATGCCAGACTTCAGCCATCTGGGGAGCTACCAAAAAAGTATGGGTGATAGAAAAGTCAAGTAGCAGCAACATTATTAGCAAAGCAAATATAAGTCAATGACTGAAGAGATGATAGTGCTAAGCTAAATGTGAATGGTTAAAATCTTAACAAAAAAACCCCCCAACATTATGGTCAGTGCAGATAACACCAAAAGCTCTGTTTGCACAGAGACTGGTGAACGTTTAAAGCAATGCTTCTCAGCCACTGCTTTAAAAGCACACAAACTCAGCTTTAAGGCACCTAATATCAAACCAGCATCTATAGCTGCAAGGGGAAACATATTCTGCCCTCCCCTGTCCCCAACAGGGCTGCAGTCCTGTTGCAACAGAGGTACAGATCTGGTCTCCCATTTGGGGATCTCCAGTTACTGTATACACATATATACAGATAGATGCTGTGGAGGAGTCCTCATGAAATCTACAAGTGACAAGTGCGTAAAATGTAGCTTTAAGACAAGGGTGTAATACAAGAGGAAACTAACTGAGCTGTAAGGCGAAACCCACAGCAGGCAGGCAGGGTACGCCAGCGCCAACGATGTCTTGCCATGACCTTACCCAGGCGAGTGAGGAACTGACTGAAGGCCCATATGATGCCAAGATCACTGATACAAGCCCAAGCTGTGGCAGATTGAGTTTGAGGAAGTTCATTCCGAAACCCTGAAGACCACCTATTTGCAGAGCCAGACAAAATCAGCAAAAAGAGAAGACAACCTGCCTTTGCTGCGTGCCCAAGGCAGAGAAGCTACACGTGTAGATCCTGGTCCAGGTAGGATGACGCTTGCCCCCACATCACCAGTGTGGGAAGCTTCCCCCAGGCCCCAGCCAGGCAGGGCATGGAGGTACAGCTTCTCTTGTGCTGCCATGTGTGTGGTGGTTTGACCTTGGCTAAATGCCAGGTACCCACCAAGTCGCTCTATCACTTCCCCTCCCTTCCCCTTTTTTCTCAACAGGGCAAAGAGGGGAAAGAAAATAACCAACCCTTGTGGGTAAAACAAAAGCAGTTTTAACATAAGCAAAGCAAAGGTCTGCGCACGGAAGCAAAAAAAAGAAAACAGATTTATTCTCTACTTCCCATGAACAGGCACTGTCGGGCCTTCTCAGGAAGCAGGGCTCCAATATGCATAGTGGTTGCCTCGGAGGACCAAGGGTGACCCCACCCCCTTCCTCCTTTCTCCCAGCTTTATACTGAGCAGACGTCATATGGTCTGGAATATCCCTTTGGTCAGTTCGGGTCAGCTGTCCTGGTTGTGTCCCCTCCCAAGATCTTGCCCACCCTGTCCCACTGTGGGAGGGAAATATCGGAAAGAGCCTTGGTGCTGTGTAAGCACTACTCAGCAGTAGCCACAACACCAGTGTGCTATCAACACCCTGCCAGCTCCCAACATAAAACACAGCACCATGAGGGCTGCTACAGGGGAAAACCAATTCCGGCTCAGCCAGACCCGGTACAATGTGACAGCAACATGGCAGTTCTGCAGTAACTCATAAACGACCACGTAAATGAGCCAGTATGGTTTCTGTTTGTACAACTGTTTCTGCTGTTTGTTAGCTTTGACACTGTTTGCATATCATCACTAATGCCACAATTAACAATAGTTGGAATATTCTTTTATAATAATAAAGGATGGTATAACTCAATGTTGGTTGTTATCCAATTGCACCACTGATCTCTGTACAAACCGATGCTTAAGTCCCAGAGTCACAGATGCCCTGTGGCGCAGGCCAATGTAGCAGGCTCTGCAGTACACCCAGCTACTGGATTTTCAGACTCTGCGTTAATAATGCTGCAACCTGTTTTTTGAATTCTGTGAACTGCCTCTGCCCTCCTTCACCTGTTGTCAGAGCAAAAACCTCAGCAGCCAGGGTATTTACTTGTGATGTGAAAAAGTCAAATTCCAAAGCAGAAGAACTGATTGAACATGGCTCAACCACCTCTTGGTGTCTTAAAAGCTATCAAGTTACTCATTTCTGAAAAACTGGAAATACAAAGTCAAGGAATATACCACCCACTCCCATACAGTCAAAATGCCATACTACAGCAACCCTCTCAAAAGATCAACACTCTAAGCATTACAGTCCACTCTTACCAGAAAAAGAGAATACTTCAGTAAAATACACAAAAAGACAAATACCATGTAACTTTTCTACAGCTCTTCCCATGATTTCAAAACACATTTGTGAAGGATGCTGGTATTATTCTTTTCCTTCATTACAAGAGGATCCTAGTCTAAGTTGACAGTAGTGAACTTCTCCAGAACTCCAAGGCTGTGGTTCCCAGAGAGGCAATGCAGTGACAGAGACTCTCCTCCCAACCACACTAATTCCTCTCCACTCCTAGACACACATTATCTGCTGCTAGCTTTGGCAACTGGCAGGTCCTTCTGTAAGCCACTCCAGCTCACCAAACTAGCAGATAATCAATCCAGCAAAAAGACATGTAATAGTTTTCCTCAGCCACTTGCTGTTAGGCTAGTTTAGGCTTCTGTGAAAACCTACCCTAGGTCTGCATCACGCTTACAAGCCTGGGACTGCAGATGTTCTTCACCTTTGCCAAGCCTTTTGAAATCCCAGGGACCACCATCATAAACAGTAAAATTCGTGCGGAAAGGTGTTTTGCCATTTTATTGATTTCACAGCCACAAATTAATTACACAAAGCCTTCAAGAGACCCTGGCATAAGGCATATCTTCAACACTACTACAGCTGTGCCTCTACCATTTTGCACAGCTGCACATAACACAGCTGGACTGCACGATGATAAATACTGAAATTCATAATTTCAGCACAAATCATGATATATCTTTAGCCTTTCTTCACATTCACTTTTATAGTTATGTAAATTTTGAATTTGGTAGGCACCACTAAACCAACTTTTCTGACTTCTAGAGTAACAAAAGCAATAAAACTTTATTCACTTGCTCCTATATTAATACAAATAACTTTAAGTGTATTTTCCATTAAAAAAAAATATCAGTCTTGATCTGAAGACAAAAAGAATTATATCTGCTACTTCCAAAGTGGTTTAACAGCATAATTTGACCAAAGTTTCTTTTAGGCACCTAGGCGAACTTTTTCATCTCAGTCAAGGTAGCAAATGGTTTATAATGCAACACAGTGAAAACTACCTGAATTAAAAAAACCTTTTCTCCCTGCATCCACTTCCCAATCCAGTTCACTATGCAGCCACTCAGGTGGGTGTACTACTACTCTATGTTTTGGTAGAGCAAAAGGCAGCACTATACAGCTGCCACTCATCATTAAGTCTCAGAAGTAGGAAAGTTTGGGGTTTTCATTTTTGGAAGACAAGGAGAGGGAAGAAGAGGGACTATTTAAAATACACCCTCCTGCCAGTTTTCCTCCATTTCTTAAAACCCCCATTTGAACAACTACTCCCTATTCAACAGGATGTTTTAGACAGACTTTAAAGGGATGAAAAAGAACTGAAGACCCGTATCAACATCTCCTACAGCTCAGATCTGAACACCCTCCCTTCCACACCACATCACCCAATACATATGTGGTTTTATGCCACTCATATGCCCCACTATGCATCAAAATTGCTTCAAATGTTACCACATTCCCTCTACCAGGTCACAGCCCCAACACAGGCATCAGTTCCACTTTGTTTTGTTCTGGGGAAGCCAAGGAAAGCAGAAAAGGAGCTAGACATGGAGAAAACATTTTCCCCTGTTAAAATGGAAAAGGACATGATCATCAAAATCCAGAATTCCACCCCTACATCAAGACGGGACACAGAAGTGAAGATCTTATGTATACCTGATCCAGAGTTTTTAGTGTCAAAACAGTGTCAGAAATTGCTGAAAAGGAATATTTTACTTAGCTGCTTGTGACAGCATCAGCTCAACTTAATAATCAAGAGGATTTCTTCTACCCCTCCATATGGAAAGCTGTTAATTAACTAATGAATACAGATTAGCATAACAACGATAAGACTCTTAGGAAGCAGATTAAAGGGAAGACAGCAGTAGGTAGTGCCTGAAGAAGAATTATCCAGATGGAGTTACGGACTAATGAAGATCCCCAGCGGATGAATCTACGACCAGACACACAGTATTTCATTGATGACTCAGAACAAAATACAGAAATATGCCAGTGCAACAGTGACATGTCAAATGAGTGTGAAACACAATCTTGATTCAAAAAGATGAATAATCCCTCTGTGAAACAGTCAGGGGAAATAAACCCAAGGCGTGAAGAATCCCATTTCACTAGATTTTCATTTCATCAGACACTATGTTTGCTTTTTAAAGATAGGAGAATCTCTATCAATCCTCACATTCCTGTTCTCAACTCCTCACCCGTAGTACTGTGTGCTTGGGGTATGCTCTATGCACATTTGTTCTCAGCTCCCAGGTGAAAGTTTCATTAGCATGCCGCACACTGCACGTACTTATCTCCCAAGCTGTAATCTGAACCATGTGCCTGTAAAATGCACCAACCATACCAGAAAGGAGGAAAAACTATACATACACATGATGGACTCTAAATTACTTAGTACCACTCCAGAAAAAAAAAAAAAAAAGATCCGGACGGTTTGGGCATAGTCTTCTGAAAACATCACCTTGCTGCTCTGAAGTAATAAAGAAAAGCACAATGCTAAGTATTATTAGGAAAGGAATACAGAAGAATACCAAAAATTCACAACCATCTAAAATCTTCAAGTACCCACATCACAAAAGAATGCAGTTCTGGTCAGTCCATCTCAAAAATTCTATCATAAATCTAAAAAGTTACAGAGGAGTACAGAGATGATTAGATGTATGGGGAACCTCCCACATGAAAAACTGACAAGACCCTCCAATTTAGCTAACAGATAACTGGAGAATGCAGTATGATAGAGAGCTATCACAAGGGATACCGTAGAACAAAAATCATAACAATGATCAAGTATTTCTCATAATTCAAGAATGAATGAAATGATCAAACAGCAGGCTTCTCTCAAATAACATAATGTTGGGTTTTTTCCAAAAACACCAGTGAAACTCATTACTACCAGCCAAGTATAATATAAAAACTAAGAAAATAAAAAATAGAAATGCATTCTAGAAACAACTGGACACATTTGTGGAAGAAAAGTTGATCAACAATCATTAAACACAACTATGCCACCTCAGGCTCTTGAAAACGCTAATTGAAATAAGGTAAAGTATATACTAGTGAAAGGATTATCCTTATTTTTCAGACCCTTTCTCTAAATCTGCATCTAGGGGCCATCACTGGAAACAGAAATCAGCTGGGCAGATGTTTGGTCTAATCCCGCCATAATATAGCACACACCCAGCTTGTTTGGCTGGGTGATGACTTGGAAGACTCCAACAAATCTTCTCAGCACTGGAATGATTAACAGGTAACCTGCCCATAACAAAATCAGAGCTAGTCCATCTCTCCCTTTCACCCTTACTATTAGTCATGCTTCACAGCCTGAAAAACTGCCCCGCAATGAAGACAAGTTGCAATGAGAAACTGACCTTCCCCATGGAAGGAGGATTGTCATGGACCAGACCCTCCAAGAAAAGCCGACCATACAAATTGTCAGGGTAGATGATACAAACAATTTGCTCTTGGATTTTAAGGATATTAATGTGCTCCCTTATGCTCTTTATTCTATAAGCTTATTTCAACCTCTGAAAGAGACAATTGTATGACCATTGTCAGACTACCCAACTTTAGCCTGAAATCTGAGTCAGAAAGGCAAGATAAGCCACAAACTAAATAGTACACCCTGAAGACAGTAATGTGTGAATACTCCACCACCCGCAAAACAGACCACAGTGAAACAAGAACATTTATAAACTTTTAAAGACAGGAATTCTTCTGCAAAAGCCTTTGCTCAAATATTCTTGAACTTGTTAATGCTACCCAGACCCATACCATGTAGAATAACTTCAGATAACACCCTTGTCTCTAAATTGGAGTGACATGGATTTGATTGATGGACCACTCAGTGAATAAGGAATTGGCTGGATGGTCGCACTCAAAGAGTTGCAGTCAATGGTTTGATGTCCAAGTGGAGAGCAGTGACAAGTGGCGTTCCTCAGGGGTCACTCCTGGGACCAGCACTGTTTAACATCTTTGTGGGTGATGTGGACAGTAGAATCGAGTGCACCCTCAGCAAGTTTGCCAACGACACCAATCTGCATGGCGCGGTCAACACACTGGAGGGAAGGGATGTGCCATCCAGAGGGACCTCGACAGGCTCGAGAGGTGGGCCTGTGCAAAACTCAAGAAGTTCAACAAGGCCAAGTGCAAGGTCCTGCACGTGGGTTGAGGCAATCCCATGCACAAATACAGGCTGGGCGATGAGTGGATTGACAACAGCCCTGCGGAGAAGAACTTGTGGTAGTAGTGGATGGAAAACTGAGTATGAGCCAGCAATATGTGCTTGCAGCCCAGAAAGTCAACCATATCCTGGGCTGCATCAAGTGTGGCCAGGAGGTCGAGGGAGGGGATCGTCCCCTTCTACTCCGCTCTCGTGCAACTCCACCTGGAGTACTGTGTTCAGCTCTGGGGCCCCCAACGTAAGAAGGACATAGACCTGCTCAAGCAGGTCCAGGAGGCCATGAAGATGATCAGGGGTCTGGAGCACTTCTCCTATGAGGACAGGCTGAGAGAGTTGGGGTTGCTTAACCTAGAGAAGGCTCTGAGGAGACCTTATAGTGGCCTTCCAGTACTTAAGGGGGGCCTACAGACAAGATGGAGAGGGACGCTCTATCAGGGAGTGTCATGATAGGACAAGGGGTAATGGTTTTAAACTGAAAGAGGGTAGGTTTAGACTAGATAAAAGGAAGAAATTCTTTCCTGTGAGGGTGGTGAGACACTGGAACAGGTTGCCCAGAGAAGTTGTGGATGCCTCCTCCCTGGAAGTGTTCTATGATTCTATGACAGGGACCTCTGGATCTCACATCTATCAATCCCCTGACCAAAACAGAACTCGTTTCAAGCTTAGACCAGGTTGTTCAGGGCTTTGTACAGTCAAGTTTTAAATATCTCCAAAGACTGGAGATCCCATAGCCCCTCCAGGTAGCCTGGTCTGCCTTCACCAAACACAGTTTCTGTGATTTTTGGTGGTTTTTTGCCTTCTCTCAAGACGGAATTTCCCTTTCTGAAACTTGTAACCTCTTGTATTTTTACCGTGCACCTCTGGCATTTCTGGCATTTCCAATATCAAGATAGCCTGAGTTAGCAAGTAAATTGTACAGTGAAGGTATATGACACACTTGAGCCAACCTGACAGCTCACGACTGCTAATAGGGGCAGACCAGCCCATGTGCAACAATCTAATTTCAGACCCCCACCATGCTAGCTCTGCAACTTAAATGACTGCACAGATAACCAATTCATCTTGCTAACCTGACAGAAATCCATTCCCTTGTTTAATTCCTATGTCATCTCAGCAATATTAATATGTTCAGCACAGGGTTACAAGGGAGAAAGTGGAGCTGCAGGTAGGAACCGAGCACCCCTTTGTGGGGAGGGGGGGGCAGGAAGAACAAGCTATAACCTGTGAATTTACATTCAGGTGTCACAGAACAGCATACACTAAAAAAATTTCAACCTGCTTTAATAAGTTTTCGGCAATAACTAAACAGTCTTTTGCATGCTTCCTACTTCATCTCACCTATGGGATAACATTTACATTTCTTTCCTTAATAATACAACCTATGTCTTCTCTCATCTGTGAAGACATATATTAAAAGAGTGCTTAACTGATACTAATTATATTCAGCATTAATTACCACCTGAGCTAACCAGAACATAACAGATAGGAACTATATACATTTGGTGAACTATATACATTTGGTTAGAGGATGCCATGTCAGCTAGAAATAGAGGAGCAGTAAATTCATTCAGTTCATACAGATGCTGGTGTACAGTCTTCACCAAGCCAGAGTCACATGGGTCAAAGGTATATACCAGCCTGTGACAATGAAGAACCACACAGCATTTTACACTTTAAGTTACAAGGCCCTATGGGAACCTTACTTCAAGTAAACACCATTTAGCTTTGTTGGAAAGGAATTAAGTACCCAAAAAGCACGTACTTTTTCATGTAGCAAACACACACACAGCAAAGAAAACTGTCATAGGACCAGCATTCAAAGTCATATTTGGCAGCTAATGACGATTCAAGTTTCATCTTTTATAACAACTCTTCAACTTAAACCAAATTTCAATCATTTTCCAAACTAAGCCTGTTGAACGTGGGCTACCTAGAACCTGTTGAAAGGCGTTACTGGTAACAACAGAAAAGCATTTCTATACTGCTGTAGAGGAGCCTGGTGAGCGAATAGATTGAATCTTTCCAGTTTTCATACACTGCACACCATGGTTTGTAAGTCCATAAAGATCAGCAATTTATGAGATCAGAACTAACATATCTATTATCTGACATATAAAAGTAGTTTTCCAAAGGAAAACTCAACTAACCCAGAGCAATAAAAAAAAAAATTATGAAAATACTTACCAAAGATTTAGAGGGCTCATGGTAATCCACACTGACCCTCAAGGAAAGTTAAACACACTCAGGTTTTATTATTAGTATGTCTGATTTCCTCTAGCCCATTATTCTCCCCAAGGTTCAGTATGTGAAATCAAGACAAGTATTGCGTAAACCACCACCACTCCCTGCTCCATCCTCAGATATGCTGTCCCACCTCTGATGCCTCCCTAGCCAACTGTATTTTGCAAGGATTGCTACTGTCTCAGATGCCACAGACTGCCATAAGAAAACCTGGCTGAATCCCTCCACAACTCCCTGCCCAGTTAAAACTTGCTGACATCTATTGTCAGACCATTCACAGCTCTGCCCTTTCCCATCGCTTCAGGTATGGCTCCACTGCAAGATGCCAGCCTCTACTCAGGACCTCCGTTACTAGGGCCAGGTTTACCACCCACACCCAAGTCCTCAGATTTTTAAATAAACACCTTTCTGAGTGATCCCACCAGTTTGCTTGATCAGTTCACACCTCCCAGCTGCCACACAGAGTTACTTCCTGACCTCATTCCCAAGTAGACCTTTCACCAGATTTTAACAAACAGTGTAGTCCTCTGGCTAAATTAAATTAAGATCATCACTGTCCAGGTGCAGTCCTGAAATACGATTCAGCCCTTGTTTTTCCACAGTTGCTAGTGAGAAAGAGCAGGAGCAGAGTGCATAACCCTTTCAGTCTCTGGGGTCTCACATCCACCGCTGTAAAGCACCTGGCAAGCTGCACTCCTCCTCTCCTCCGTCACTCCAAAGACTTGATGATTTTTGAAAAGAAACACAGAACAATAACCCTAAACAGTTCTCACAGCTCTTCTACAGCCAATCCAGCTTAAAGCCTGATTCTGGGTCCTTAGTCTCACCCATAGCTTTAGTAAATATCTGTTTTATGCAGCTTCCTAGGGAAGCGCCTCTAACTAGTTCATGTCAGTTCAGTGTTGTCTACGAAACTTCCAAGAGCAGCTGCAGAAAAGAAAAAAGAAGAACAAGAAAAAGCTAATGACTGCAACAAGTCAGCTTTCATACTATCAGAGGCTGGAGGAAGCTAAAAATTCAACAAGGATCCTAACAAACATATGCTTGGAGACCCAAAACATGTTTTTACCAGCAAGTTTAGCACCTATCCTTCAACAGAAGCACAAACATTACTGTAAGAGGCTCGTATCTTTTCCCTGTATTAACATTTTTATTTACTTTAAGTCCACATTAAGTTGCATTTCCCTCTCTATGATAGCAGGGCTATGCTAAGGAAACAATGCCAACACAAGTAACATTCAGTTTTCTAGTACAGATGCAAAACTTTGGAGGTGCCACCCCTCATGTTACCATGTTACTGAAAGCTACCTAACTGCCAGCTTCCTTCCACACATGTGTTCTGTCTCATAATAATACTTATTACATATTTCCGCTATGTAGTCAAACACTTCTGGTAATTACAGCAACTGCGTTATTTTTAAAACTGAGATACACAGACATGAGAACGTCCAATAATCTATGCAGTTACATTTTGCAAAGGCATGCATCAATCAAAAACAGCTCAAAGCTTAAAATTCATCACTGTTGGCATACTTTAAGAAGGTTTTTTTCCGAAAGGATTAGTACTTGTTGGTAAGCTATCCACCTTTACTCTCCTGTTTGGAAACATAGTCAACGTCTTTCAGGCTTTGATTTCACAAGGAGTAACACACAAGTACTACGATGAGGACACCCACAAGTAAAGCTAACAGCCAGTTGCTTTAGTCAGGCCACTTCAGCTAGACATTAAACCACAAACGTTCCAGCTCTGGCTGTTGATCAATTACCGATACCAGGCAAACTTTCCTACTATTTGCTTGGTTCTTTTGAAATCCCTTTAATATCAACAACTTACAAACTTAATATTTCTGTTTGAATCACATTTTGGTAAGGCAGATTGTGTGGGGAAGGCTTTCAGCTAGACATTTTTAGATCTGCAAGGAAGACCTGTAAATGAGACAGGCTAATATACAGCTTTTCATTGAATCGAACAAAAAACTTCTACAAGGATGCGTGACTAGGATGTTTTAACACCAGCGGTGGCTATAGGTATTCAGCTCCATCCCATTTCTGATCTTTGCCGTGTGGGCTTTTCTCTTCCACACAAACACGGAAAGTAACACACAGCGCATTCCCCGTCAGCAGGAGCAGTTAGCTGGTAATAAAAAGATCAGGGCGCGAAGCACTTTGCTTCAACGCCGCAGCAGCACCGTGAGCCTATGGCTGCTCCCTGCTCCTCCACCGAAAGGAAAACTCTGGAAGCGAGCGGCGCTCAGCCCGCGGTCCGCGGCACTTCCGAGGTCGCCTCCCCGCTGCCGCCGGTGCCCCACCGCCCGCGCTGGGCCGGGGCCGGGCGCGACCTCCCACCGCCCCGCCGCTGCCGCAGGAGGCGACCCGGGGCCCCGGTCCCCGCCGCCGGGAGGGAGGGAGAAAGAGTTGCTCACCGGCAACTTCGGCAAGGGTTTCCGCGGGGGGCAATGGCGGTGCGGGGCGTGAGGGGACGGGACGCCCCGCCGGGGCGGGCAGCTCGGGGCGCGGGCAGCTCGGCAGCCTGCCCGGGGCGAGGGCGAGCGAGCAAGGCGGCACATGGAGGACTGGCGCGGCGTGCGCGGCGGGGGCCGACCCCGGCGGCGGGGTGACAGGGACGAGCCGGCGCGGCGGCCGCCCCGCGGCGGGGGCGGGAGGCCGGCCGGGGAGCGGGAGGAGGTGTGGAGGGGGCGACGGAGGCGCCGCGTCCCGGCGGGCTGCGCCCCGAGCCCCGCGCCTGAGCGACGAGGGCGGCGGGAGCGGAGGCGAGGAGGGAGGGAGGGAGGAAGAGGGGGGTGGTCGGCGCGGGCGCCCCGGCCGCGGGGCGCCGCTCCGGGCGCGGCGCGTGCCGCCGCCCGCCTCACCATCAGCACTTTGGCCGCGTTCTCCAGCTGGGCGATCACCTCGGGGGCCCCCCCCGCCGCCGCGGCCGCCGCCATCATGGTCTCTCTTCAATGACGCGCCATGCGGGGCATTCTGGGACGAGGCGGCCGCGCAGCCAATCCCGGGCGCGGCGCGGCCCAGCCCGGCCCCGCCGCGGAGGCGAAGCGGCGCCGCCGCCGCAGCGTGACCGCCGGCCGCCAGCCGGGGGGTGCTGCGCGGCGCCGCCGGAGACAGCCCCCACCTCTGCGCACCTCCTCCCTCCCTCCTTCTCCCGCCGATCGACCGGCTGACCGCCTCCCTCCGAGGCGGGCCCGGCGGAGCCCCGGGGCGGGGCCCGGCACCACCCGCCGCCGGTTCGAGGCCGCCGCACCTGCCGGGGCCCGCGGCTGCGCCCGCTCCGCGTGTGGGCGGAGGAGCGCTGCGGGGCCTCCCGGGCCGGCTCAGGGGGAGCTGGCTGAGGGGTCGCGTCGGCGGGGCGGGGCAGGGCGAGACCGGGGTGTGCGCCTTGTCTGGGCGCTGCCCGGTTCAGTCGTGTACCTGGTGCGTACCGGTGACCGCGGGCGCTGGCGAGACCGCGGGCGCTAGCTGCTTGCGGTTCCTCGTGCTTGGCGGTGCTTGCAGATCTTTAATGGGGTGAGAAGGATTTCAAAATACAGCTTAGAAAGCGGTGGGGACTAGAGAAGGTGGCCAGCGTCTTTACAAATGGAACTGCTTTGTGGCAGACAAAAAAAACAGCCAAGGTTTAAAACTGATCTAAAATGCATTTGTTTTCCACGTAACTCCATCTGGAGTTCACTTTATTGGATGTCAGTTACAAGACAGCATCACCTCTGCAAAATATGCTGGAGAGAACATCGTACACCTGCAGGAGCAAAAGGACTCTTGGATTGTGCCTTCACTGGCATTTCATTCTGGGTTAGGAGTTTGCCTTTTAAACAAATCTAATGGTTTCCACTTCAGTTTGCACACTGGAGCAGACTTGGAGCTTTGATACCTTCAGATGAAACTAGATTGGAAGATCCGCCACTGCCAAAGAGTGTTCAGTGCATAGGACCAGGCTAGGTCTCCTTCAGACTAAGTCCCTCACAGTGCAGACCATTGAGCAGCATCTGCTGTTTTGTTCCCTAGAGCCTGCCAGACCACTCTACTCTTAACAGCACTTGGGTGTTCCCAACCATAGTTCTCCCAACCTTGAGAAGACATTAGCTGACCGCTAGTGCTGAACGTATGTGAAGTTCAGAGCATATCAGCTAATAGGAGTCTTGGACACTCACAGACTGTTCACATAAACTGAGTGTCAATGTGCAATGTTTCCATGCATTTCCAATGTAATAGCCAAAGGCAGAAGAAAGGATCAAGGAAATGGGATGACAGCAAAAAAATACACCTTTCCTATTCGAAAGAAGAATGCAAGTGTTTTTCTCCCAAGAAATGACAGCTTTTGATGCTGAAGGGGACATGGCGGTGCTCACTACTAGACAAGATTAGGAGGAGCAACAGAACCATGTAAAAGTTTGATTTTGTGGTTTACCTAGGAGGTAATGTCATTCATGCTAAAAAGTTAAGTGTATTTCAGGGTACCGTTCAGTTTCAGAGTTGAAGAATGTGGGGAGATGAGCAGGACTGCGCTGAAAGGAGAGATAAGTATAAGGAAAGTTGAACCAACTGTCAGAGGTGGAGGAGTTCGAAGGTAGCGGAAGTGTGACAGCACACTTAGGTCCTGAAGTGCAATGTTCAATGAGTCTTGCTCTAAAGAACAGCAGAACAAGAGCTAAAGACTTAGAAGTCTGTGTACAAAGAGGTAATGTCAAAAAAACCTGAAGAGCATGAAAAAAAGCTATTTTAAAGAATTCTGTGTTCAGTGAAGGGCTACTTCAGTCGAGTATTTCTGTACATACAGCTTGTATTCAAAATGAGATTCTTCAACAACTTCTTCGGCATGCTCAAAGGTCCTTCATTCTCCTGTGAACTTGTGTGTTCAGCAGCACACCTGAATAACCACGGGAGCAATAGAAATAGAATAGGTTTGTTCAGGCTGGGGGGGCTCAAGAGGTCTCTAGACCAACCTTCTGCTTCTTCAACCTTCTCACAAAGTTGCTTAGGGCTTTGTCCAGCAGGGTCTTGAAAACCTCCAAGAAAGGGGAGTGCACAACTTGTGCAACCTGTGCCAATACTTGATTGTGGTCACAGTGAAGTTTTTTCCCCTTAAATCAGAACTGCCCCATGTGACTATTGCCTCTCATCCTGCTGCCATCCACAGTAAACGGTTTTGCTCCATTTGCTTGATAATATCAGGTACTAGAAGGAAGCTCATGGGTTCCCCTTTAAGCCTTCTGACTGAATGCAGTTCCCTCAACCTCTTCTCACAGGGTATGTGCTCCATCACCCTCGCCGTCTTGATTGCCCTCAGCTGCACTCACTGCAATTTGTCAACTTCATTCTCATACTGCTTTCTCATACTTTTCCAGACATGATCTAACAAGCGCTGAGTAAAGAGGACTAATAATTCTCTTGATCTACTGGCTTCATGCCTGTAAAAACAAGCTAGTATGTCTTTATAAAGGTAGCCTTGCTCGCTGCTGTGGCATTCTGCTCTCTTATGTTTAGCTTGGTACCTGTCAGGAACGAGTAAATTGCACAACTGGGCCTTAATTGCCCTGACACCCTCACCTGGGACTTTAGCATGTGCAGTACTGTAGGTTTACAAGTTCCAAGTCCCATCTCCTGTTGTCTGGCTTATCGTTTAGCCTTCCTGGGTAGACCTGTGTAATACATAGCTTTGTCTCCTACCCTTTCTCCTGTGTGGACCTCGTCTCTGACTCTGTCTTCAGCTGATCCTGGCTGGACTTTCAGGCTGGACCCTGGACCTGACTCATTATCTCGCCTTGTCTTGGACTCTCAGGAAGACCTGTCACCAAGCCAGCCCTGCCCAGATCCTGTGGAACTGCACCCTGGTTGATGAGGACGCTGCCCTGCCTGTCCTGTGGTCAGCCTCGGTTCCTGAGCGGAGTGGCCCTGCTCTTGTTTTCCATGACATGGTCCACCAGGACCTCCAGATTCCTTTTTCGGTCAGTCCTCAGTCTATACTGCTGTGGTGGTTATTCCACCTCGGTTAAGCTATGACACCTTAGGATCCATCTGTCAGCTCCCTGAATAGTCCTAGTGGTTTGATCAATCTGTATCTTTGTCTTCTCCCCCCGAAGTTGTGTATCTATTTGAGCATACTTCAAAAGTAGCATGCTCATTAAATCCACTCTTTTTTCACAAATGTATACAATATGTGCAGACAAAATCTTGCATTTTACCGTATCATTGTCAGGTGCATCTTGCCCTGTTTCTAGTGGAAGTACTGAGTGGAGTAATCTGCAGTAAAAATGAACATGTTCAAGTAGTCACATTCTCTCTCTCTCTCTCTCTCTCTCTCTCTCTCTCTCTCTCTCTCTTTCGGCTAGGCTTAGAAAAGCTGATTGTTCATTTATCTTGTCAGAGTGAATGCTGAAGCTATTTCTGCTGTTGGCTAAAAAAGATGCATCACATTCTTCCTTAACGCTTCCCTCTTTTGTGGTGTTAATACTCTTAAAATAGTTCAAAGCTTTTGGACTCGCTGCCAGAAAGAGTGTTGTCGGTAGTGGAGCCTGTGCTTCCTGCTTTAGCAGTCCTTCTCTAGCTTGCTTTCTTCCACAGCATCCAACATCCAACTAGTGCTAGTTTTCGCTAAAGATTAAAATGTTAAGGAAAATGGCCAACAGTTGTTAGTAAAACAGTCGTGAATTAGTTTTTTTGTTCTGTTTTAATATGTGTTAATCAGACAGTCCTATGCGTGCACACAGTAACTCTAGGAAAGATCTGTTGTCAGGAGCATCTGACAAAGTCTAAGGAAAGGAGATAAAAGTGACCGAGCACTAAGTTAGATGAGATGAGGAAATCAAAGTCAGTAGGGAAGTGGATCACTAGTATGAAAAAGCAATGACAATTGCAAGCTTGCAAGTGGTAAACTCGGGAGGAATTAATCTTTCATTGTTGGTTAGGTAGAAGCTTTCAAAACCGTCCTCTCCTATCAGGACATGCTTCATGATTTGTTTCCTGTTCTTGATTTCCTGGTGTTCTTAAGACTGTTTCCCTCCTGTTTTTCAAATGTGTTGAAGAGATCTCTTCCCATATAGCCTGCACTTATTTTTTCAGTAGACCTCATTTCTCTGGCCAGGACATCCAGTTTGCTCCCTTTCCCAGGCACCTTTTTCCAAACATCCAACTTCACTGGCTGGATTTCTGCAACAAATCCTGCAGTAAATTCTGCAGTAAATTCCTGCAGTACTTTCCGATTTGTTGCTGACTTTTCACCAGCACCTAGCAGAAGTCTGTTCAGAGTAGTGTTTCCAGTACTAGCTGTTCCAGTTGTGGTAGTCTGTGATGCCCATCTCCAGTGACACAGGAGATCTCCCACTCGTGTGAACTACTTGACAGGGTGACTTCAAACAATTCTGCTTAATTCCTTCAGACACCCTGGCTAGATTTCCATACAAATGGCCTCAGTCAAGTTACATAGGCACAGAAGTCACTGTTACCCTCTTGAGGAAAAGCTTCTGCCAAAATTATTGTAAGCAGGTTGGTAGCTCTGCCCAGTGCTGTTGGTCAGTACTTCCTATTATGAACCCAGTTCTCCACTGCCTTTGAAGTTGGGCAAAGTTTAAAATTTTGGGAATGTAGGTTTCTGTGCAAGTTATCTGTTACAAGCTTAGAGAATGTGTACATTTGTGCTAAAATGGTAGTTGCTTCTGAGAACAAAGCTAGGGAAAAATAAAGTTGAAAGATTGAATTGAGGCCTTTGCAGAAAGACACTTTTCTTTTTTCCTGAAAACGGGGTTAAAGTTTGAGAAAGATTAAGATTTTGATTGGAAAATGTCTCTTCCCATACCTGATAATCGGTTTGTGTTTGGCCATGTTTGAACTAATAAACTGAGAAGGCTTATATGTACTTGATTTTATAAAGCAAATGTAGCCTGCAGATTTCCCTTCTCAATGACAATTCATCTTAATGTTCACGGAGGATCTCAGAACAGTCCTTTCCCTCACAGCTCTCACACATGATTGGACTGTACATGTCTGATCTTCCAGAGCATGCCCCGGCCCCTCACAGCTTTTGCTTCTGGCTGAGTTCTCTGCAATCACCATCCATTTCTCCCTTACTCTTGCTTTCCTTCAGGATGCAGCGAATGATACTCCTGTTATTCCCCAAAGTCTTTTTTGTGAATAAATTAAGATCCAACTCAAAATCAGAAGTCTGTGAAAGAACCAGCTTGTCTGTAGTAGGAATCTTACCCTTCTTGTGGAGGAAGTGCAGGCTGAATGAAAATGATTAAGCAGATTTTAGGAATTCTGGGAGAGTACCTGTCTTTGCCTGCCTGTTCTTGCATTGGTTTGGTGAGGGGCTTAAACCAGGCTTCATATTTTTGCTGTGTGTCTTATTTTATGGGTCTTGACTTGATTTCTGGGGTCTATTTGTAGCAGCACTGAAGGTTTACGACTGCAAGTAAAGACAATGAGAACTTCATTGGAGGAATTAAACTTACCTGGTATCTGAAGAAGAGTTCCTTCAGGTTGTTCATGATCTGAAGTAGACATTGGCTCTTCGGTTTATTTCTTACAAAGTAACAGTACGCAATGCTGCAAAGCTAGATTAGTCATTCAAGTTATTAATTTCAAGTTCTCAGTTTTGTTAAGAATGGAGTTTGACTAGGAATGGAGTGTGTCATAAGTGAGGTTAATTGGGAAGAGGTAAAATATTAGGTATTTAAGTGAACAACCTCCACATTGTAAGACTGGGTCTTACTGGAAGAAAGGTACAAACCATGTTAACCAGTGGTACACAGACAGAGATACAGGGGATAAGAATGAGGTTATAGAGAATTGGTGCATTGTGTAGTTGTGTGTGTGCAGTACCTGTGACACTGTCAGAGCAGTGAACAGTGACAGTGGCTGGGAGCAGCCATGGCACACCCAGAGCAGCAGTCAAGTTGCCACAACAGCAGCCTGCAGAAGGGAAATTCAGGAGGATGTCAGACACGGAGATGACTGAGTCACACTCAGGATTTATTAAACGAATATTCTGCCCAAGAGCTGGGGCACACACCTCTCACTTAACCTGGCTTTTCACAATCAAGGCATTACATTGGGGTAGATACAATTGACATGAGGGAGGCAAAATGTCAGTAGAACAAAAAAATGTAGACTAGGTGGACAATATTACTAGATCTAGCCTTCTGGCATCTTGTGACATCAAATTCCTGTATTTGAAGTTGTAATAATAAGAGCTTAAGCACTGTTTAAAACAAGTGAGTGAATTAATTGTTTGACAGGAAACCTGCTGTATTTGGTTTTGTATCTGCTTATGTTCCATTTCTTCCTGACTCTGCTTGTCTAGCAACCACCATGTCGGTTAGCACTCCAGTGTACCAAGAAAGGGAGAGCTGAACAGAACAGTCACTAAGTTTAGCTATTTTGACCTTCAAAGTTATCTTTAGGATTTATGACTGGTTGACCAGAACATGTAGCTTATGATTCACACTTGAAAGTTTATCAGCAATAACTGACACTAAGTATTTGGAAAACATGCGTGCTTTCCTTCACGCAGCCTCTGTGCTGCCTCTGCCATGATCTTCTGGGGTATTTGGGAACACTTTACTGGTACGCTAAATGGTAGGATGATAGCTTAAGCTAGCCTGTTTGATCTTGTCTGTAGCAAACACTTTAAAATCTTCATGCCGCAGATATCTATGTTCAAGCACACAAAATGTCAACTCAGATTGCCAGCTTACTGCCTCTTTCATCTCAAGACTGTTGTGAAGGCAAACTTGCCAACCCAAAAGGGATCAATGCAGCACCAGTGTATTTTAGGCTACTGTCTATAGACACTTGTTTCATATAAGTGTCATTCACTCAAGATTAAGTCATTCTTTTGATTTGCATAGGCTACAGTACTGATGCTTTAGTCTCTTCTCTGAAATCATTCTGCTCTGACCCTGTCTAAAGATGCCTGCAAAGGGCTTCCCACTCCTAATAGTTTATTCCCAAGGCCATTTGCTTAGGAGGTGGTTTTTCCCTTCTCTCAGTAGCTTACAAGTTGCAGCCAACTAACTGATCCTGCATAAAAAGCAAGCACCTAAGTGGAAGTCCTCAGCAAGACCCTTAGGTAGGAATTGCCATTTTAGTGCTAGGAGGATTCATGGGCCGAATCTGGTTGTCTGACTCTCCCTGTGTGTTATATAGGTACAAAAGAGTGGGGTTTGGAGAAGCTGACAGGTGAAATATTCTGTGCTAGCTCACAGAAGAAGGTGCCAATGAAGGCTTTGCAGCTTAAAACATGCACTCATGCATGTGTGCACTTGTTTTACTTTAGTATTTGGGAACACTGCTGTACTACTTTGGAGGTTTTCCCTTAAGCAGTTCTGACACAAGGTGAGAACTTTTGCCCAAAAGTTTTGTGCCTCGCTGCAGAAATACCGTGGAGTACTCGCAGGTTGGTTCATCATCTATCTATTTCCTATTTTGGAGGCAGTCGGGAAAGCAAGCTAATAACTCAGCTGACCTGTCCTCTATACAATTGCCACAGGCGTGTGCCATGTAAAGAAATCAATTGCAATAGACAAAGAAAGGTCCAGTAGCTAGTTGGACATAGGCTATCTAAAGGTGGTTAACTTCTGAAGTCACAGCAGAAATATGCAACAGGACTCATCATTTAGTCTCTCTGTATTCCTGTTCCATATACAGAAGAGGCAAGTAGCAGAAAGCAACTACCCTGCCAGTTTATTAGATTCTCTAATAGCTGAGGGTACACAGATAGAATGGTCATTACATAGAACCAATCTGCTGCTTCAGCTTGGGTCTATAGCCTGCACAAGCTCCCTGAAAGCCAAATGACAGACTGCAGTGCTTGTCCAAGCTTTTCCTAAGGAGGAGGAGATTTTTCAGCTTCAGCAGTTCTGGAATAAACTAGGATTTTCAAAGGATTTCTTTCTCCCCTTCCTTGAGTTTTATGGATGGAGCACAGCAGTGTGCCTTAGAAGGAGGTTCCTGGGTGATGGGTTAGTATGAACTGTGAGCATCACTCTTACCTGCTGTTTTCCAGAGTGGATAACCACTATCACCGTGGTTTTGTACCGGTTAGTCTTGCCTTTGTTTTGCACCTCTCTGCTGTCTTCTGTAACACACTGCAACACTGCACTGTTAGAAATAGACTCTTCTTGTTAGTCTGAGGTGGATTTGGCTGTTTTATTGAAAAAAAAGTTTTAGTTTTCCTGGTGGGTTGAGACAGCAGCTCCAGTTACACCAGATAGTCCAAACATTTGCTAGCCTTATCAGAGATTAGTATTGTCCATCTGAATGGTTGGCATGACCAGATCTATGACAGCCTAATGAAGTCAACCAGGAAAAAAAAAGTTGTATATCATCTATGAGAGGAACATGATAAATCAGAAGCACCTTACAGTTCTAAGTTTAAGCCCCTCACCTTGCAGTCATGTGCAGCCATGCGTAAGCTAATAGTGTCTAAGGTAAGTTTCTTGTCCTCACATCTCTTACTGAACTGCTATTCCAGAGTTTAACTTTTCAGAGTTGTAAATCCTTCTGACCTCCAGCTAATTTACTTTCACTTTATTTGCTGCTAGCTTGCTGGCACAGGAATAGATATTGTTCTCTATCCCAATTAGATTTTCTTCCTTCCCATGTTTATTCTAGGTATATTTAGAAAGTTATGTTGACCTTATTCTTCATTTGTGAGTTCATCTAGAATTAGAAGAGTTTTCTTTCCATAAATTAGTTCCTTCTCATAAATAGTGCTTCTCCTGTTCTAACACGAGTTGATCTATCTCAAAAAATGGCCACCAGAATGCTGACACTTCAGACGACGTTTTACAAGGGCATTGCATTTTCTGTAACTCTGTTGGAAATGCATAGACCAAGGTTGTAAAATTGCCTCCACTAGTTTCACAGTCTGCATCATCTTCATGGCTTAGTCATCCCAAAATCACCTGATACACATACATACATTACAGCAGGAATTTTAGGGTGTTAATCCCTGAAGTCTTACAGTAAAAAACTTCATGCCATTTCTATTATTCCATGCATCAAAGTAATTTAGTTTTTCCTTTTACAGTACTTTTAATAATCTTTTACAGAGTGTGCCTGAATTCTATTTGCAGATTTCATTAACGTGCTCTACTTTTTGTTCTCAAGCCATTTGTAAAAGTATTAAAATTGAGTCTATTTATAGGCTTTCCACCCCTCGACATGCCCCTTCGCAATGTAGTCTATGTGGCAGAAATACCATCTCTATTTTTCATCATCAGCCCCTCAGGGAACCCACTGCAGACTTAGTGCTAGAATCAGATCTGTGTAGGGCAATTCATATAAACAACTATAGAGAAGTTCCTAATTCTTCTAATAATTTTGGAACAGAAATTCCATTTTTCTCCATCTTGCAGGAGGGCCTTAGAAATCTCAAGAATCAGTATAAAAAATTTTAGATTAACCACTCTTTCCAAATTTATACCCCCATCCATTTACGTTCCCAACTTCCATTTATTTACCCAGCCCTTCCCAGTGGGAGCTCTCTGAGACCCCCCCAGCTGGCCCCTCCATCAGCAGTTGAGAGCTCTGATCTTGCTTTGCTTTCTGTGGTTTGAGGTCTGGCAGGCTAGCAGGTGGGTACCTTCATGGCCAACTCTGTGATTTTAGCTGAAGAAACTGGTCAGCAAATCCTTATACTGCCACTCTACCTTCTATCCTTGCACATAGTTAATCCTTTTGTGTTTCTTAAATTTTTGTCCTCAGAGACTTGCTTAGAATTGTGCTACATCATACTCTGTGTGCAAATAAGTTTCCTGTTATTAGTGCAGCGTGTAGACTCCCTCAAAAGTGCCCCCTCTCGTTTTGCTCACCTCCATCAAAAATGAAAAACTTGAGAGGATATGGAACTGGATGAAAGGTGCCATGTGGAGATACTCCACAGACTTGCTTAATAGTATTATATATTCCCTGACAATAACATTTTTACATGCTTTCATAGCTGTGCGGCATGTTTACCAGAGGTACTCAATAAGCTGCCTATGTTCATGCACAGGTGCTTTTCTTGAGCTGATGAAATTAATTTAGACTCGTTGAAGGTGTATGGATAGTTTATATTTTTGTCTCCAGTGTTTAATATATTGTATTTGTCACTGTTGAATTTTCATTTGATATGATGTTGTCCATTCATATATTCTTATTAAATCTCCTTTAAGTACCATGGCCTGCACCTGTTTTTTTTAAAAATAATTAATTTACTTGTACAATCTGCAGATTTTTTATCTAATATTTCCCCTTCCAGATGGTAATATCTTAAACAATAATGGAATTAATACACAACCTTGAAGCACCTGTTCTTAATTTTTATCAGTTAGAGCATAAATCTCTTTTAGGTTTTTGTATTTTTAAGCAGTTCCTTTTTATTATATTATTAGAATTCTCATTTCAGGGCCACTTAATTACTTAAACAGTCTCGTGTAAGAGATTGCTGGAATATGATTGTCTGGTACAGAAAGCATGCTAGTTAAACATTAGCATAGCATCTCGTGATTTTCTAGGCATTTTTGCATTCTCTCTTTAAGTATCATTTTAACAAATTTGTCAGATACATATAAAAATTTTATTGATCTATGCTTTTCAAGATCCAGCCTGGAGTTATTTTACAAAGCAGGTACAATCATGGCCAACCACTTAACCCTTTAGTGCTACAGCTGATTTAGGAGATACAGTCACATAAAGGCTGGGGTTAAAGATGAGTACTTCGAGCAGTATGGATGTGAAGATTTTATGAGCCAATGCACCATCAGAATGTGCTCTACCTCCCTGAGGCCATCACAGCTTTCTTGTGTCATGACTTCCCTGTCTTTTTCCCAGTTAGCAGAGTATTAAAGGAATGCATATTGGAGAGTATTTCAACATGATTTTTGTTATTAGTTGTCCATGTATAATGTTGTCAGTAAAGCTACATTCACAGGATTATTCAGATAAATTCAGATTAAGTAAGTTGCATTCATTTGTTTCTTCAGATAAAGGTTTTGATTTATTTAATCACAGAGTAGTTTTATTTTGTGATTACATTTGTATTGACCAGAAAAGCAAATATGTAATAATTTGGTTAGCCAGTCAGAAATTGAAATACTGTATTATGATATAAGGCATCATATCTCTTAGATAAACAGCCTTGACTATTTACTTCTGAAAGGACTATTTGTAGTAAACAGCTGAAATTTGCTACTAATACGGCCTCCCAAACCAGGTCTGTTAAAGTTGCGATTTGCTTGCAAACATTTTGTGAATAAAGAAAAGCATAATGCTTAATTTGTGAAACAATCTTTCTTCTTGGTGAGCAGCTGGTCTCATATGTGCAAAACCTCAGGACCTATTCTAGGAGTAATTCCCATGGAAGCCTGTGGACAGGATAGGATCAGAAGTGAAAGCTGATGACCTGAAATCAGTGTGTGATCCTTTCTAAAAGAAAAACAGTAACATGGGGAATGATGACTCATGACATGCCAGACTGTACTCATGAATTTTCCTGCAGTGACAGAGCTAGTCTCATTACGGTTACATGGACATTTTTCAGCAAAGAGGGACACTTCAAGCAGTCCCCACCCTGCCTGTCCTACCCTGGCCTTCCAGCCCCCCCCCCGTTCCCTGTGCTCCTTCACCATGCCGGCATGACTGGCCATGTCACCATGCACTGAAGTGGTTCAGAAAATCAACCCAGCTAAAATTAGCGGCCACTGTTTTACTGGGTTATTTTTTGGCCTAAGCTCTCTGCTCTAAGTTTGCTGCCCAGTTGCACAACTACACCAGCACAGCTGAGGGGGTATTGAAGGGGCGGCAGGGAGCAGCAGCACTGTCAACTCAGCTTCAGTGGCCTTGCCATTGGCTGTGCAATCCTCACTTACACAAATGCAACAAGCAATGTTTTGATCCTGTAGTTGCCTCCTCTCCACTGCCTCCTGTGCTGTTCCGACACAAGCATTTGTGAGGCTGTGCAGTGACATGCTGGGCAGCTTTCCTAACTGAAAAAAATAATCTAGCATTTCTCCTGGTTTATTTTTCAGCAAGATTAATTCCCTGAGCCAGAAGGTCCCATGGTCACACAAACACCTGTCCTGGGAATAGGCTGACATGGGGCTGAAAAGTCAACGCAGTGAAGAAAGAGAGCGAGCACCTAGCATGTTCTCAGAGAGTACAGTTGCTGAATGTCACATCACAGCTTTGGTAGTCCAGCAGCCTAATTAGTAGCCTAGTCTGCCTCCCCAAATGATACCCATTGAGGAAAGAACAATAACAATCTTATAATGGCAATACATTTTGTATGTTACACATTTTTAAAATTTGCTTCCCAAATACCATGGGATTGACAGAATTGCTCTTACTCTTGGAGGGCATTACCCTTAGAAGCATTCTTGATTATGAATTTACTATATGAATTTAATATATGAAAAAATTACAAGTTTAAAGTGAGCTTAACTCTTAGTAAAAAAAACTTGTGAGCAAACAACCAATGTCAAATTTAAATATTGAGAGTAATTGTCCTATACAATCAAAAATAGGTAAGGGTTCTGCTTTGGGGAAATGAAGGCAGCAATCCTTATTTATAATCAGTCTCTACACATCATTTGTAAATGCTCTGACAGTTTATTTTAAAACTTTTAATTTAAAAGAAAATTGATAATTTATTGATAATTTGCAATCAGGAAAATATTCCCATTTAAGATTTTAATTTAAGAAAACAAGATTATTTGTTGGATTGCTCCTTTTTCATAAGCAGAAGTTTTCCCTGTGCAAATCACCTGACTGCTTCACATTATTCTTAGCTGTAGCATCTGCCAGAACATTTTTCAGTAATTCTACATAATGTGTTATTTGAAAGTGAGCATCAGAGTAAACAGTCTGCCTAAATGACTAGAATTATTGAGATAAACAGTTTTGTTTGCCTCAAAGACAGTATTATTGCTGATTTACTCAGAGGATGGTTTTCCTCAGATTCCATTGCTTGAGGCCAGAGGGGTCAAGTTTTCAGGGTGGCACAGTAAAATACAGTGGAGCCAGACATTTCTAAGGTTTGGAAGTGCCATTTTCTGCACAGAAATACTGGCTAAAAATTGTCCTTTACCTTGTTTTAGAGAGAGAAAATGGTACCATCCAAATGTGACTTTTGGTATGGATAAAGAGGGAGAAATACCACATGTGTAACAAGAAGGTATTATGCTGAGTTAGGTTTGGTTTGTTTCTATTGGGCATTCAAAGGACTTACACATTGAACAAAATGCTGAAGGAGGTTTTCTGTCGGGACTGTAAGTGTGACAGGAGTCAAGTTGTGATTGTGCTTTGTTCTCTTGCTGCTGTTTTGACTCCCTCAATTCTTCAAAGCTGTTAGTACATAACTTGTTTTATTTGCTACCATAGGTATAACATTGTCAGCAGCTGCATTTAGGAATAACTCATCCAGAGTAATCTAAGTAAAATGTGTATTGATGTTAATATGCTGAAAAATGGGAATAAACACAACATGAGAGACAATAGCAGGTCTGGAGGATCCAACACAGGAACATTTCAACAGTTCAAGCAACGCCAGTAGCAGTAGCCCTTTTGCTGAGATCCAGCAATGCAATGTCCTCTGTCCTGTTCCTTTGCTAGCTGTAGTTCTGACATCAGGATGTGTCTGAAAAAAAAAAAAGAAATGCAGTAGCATTGTTTTGGACTGGATGAACTCTGAAGCGGAAGGCCAAGGTGATTAAGGCAAATAAACTCTGAGACTGTGTTTATTAGCCAGGAAGTGGTTATTACCAAATTGGCAGGAAATGCGCTGGAGTCCGATGTACCAACTCCAACATAGCTATATGCATCAGTCATGTTTTCTCAGTGTTGCTGAAATCTTGGAATAATGATGGCAACTGCATTAACTTTTGTTTGAGAACAGGCAATTTCATTTTTTTTCAGCCACTCCTGCAACTAAATCCACCTTTATTTAGAGGGAGTGCATCTATTTTCTCTGCTCCAAATATGCTGGTGAAGATAGTGCTCATGAAACAGGACTGGCCACCGCTGTCACAGAGGGCGTTTGAAGACATGGCAGCTGCACTGTATGATGCTGTGAAATGGCAAGAGCAAGCAGGGAGAGGCAGGATGGAGCACGAGGAACACTGGAGGGATCCCTTCAACAGCTGTCATTGCTGGAGGCAGCTTCTCATGAAACGCCATGACACTGTTCAGAGAGAGGTGGGATCCCAGGGGCAGAATGGGATCCCACCCTGGGATCCACCTTCTCTCTATTCGTGAAGCAGTTTTGGCACAGTGCTCACTCCCATGCTGGTAGCAGCCATGCAAGCTTCCCAGCTGGTCAATGGCATCCTCGACTGGAGGAATCTCTTCTAGAAACCACAGCACAGTTCAGCCTCCATGACCTGTTTAACTCAGGACTGTATCCAGACACTGCTAGTAAACTTGTCTGTGGACTACCTGAAGCTGCCTAAGAGAACACTGGCTGCCTGTGTTTGAATTCCATCCTTTTCCTCATGTTTTCTTTCCATGTAAGGCCTTACTCCAGGGGTGCTATATATTTGCAATGGTGGAGGGAGGCAGAACAGCTGCTCTAGCACAACTAAAGGCAAAAGGAAGATTGTCTCCTCCTGTCTGAGCGGAGCAATGCTCCTATGCACACTCCTCCTCACCTGATGCAGGTGAGGTGCTCCCCAACATCAGTCTGTGCTGTTACATGACCACAGATGGGAAGGAGTTGGCTGGGGACAATCACCCCAGAACTGGGGTCCAAACTGGGAAAGAGCAGGGTAAGGCTGACCCATCAAGCAACAGCAGTCCCCAGAGTAATGCAGTGATTCATCCAGTTTCTCTGGCATGAAGATAAGATGCCCTTCCCAGGTGTCTTTTTCCTTCTTTTTTTTTGTACCGAAACTATTCTTCAAATGTTTTGCTGTCACCAGTTATTTGAAGCAGAGGATTACCTTAGAGTCAACTCTGTCAATGGCTGCTTTTCTGAAAACTGAGTATTGAAAAAACAGGTAAGTAAGTGCCACTTGTTAGATATCGATATTAATTAAGCTGTAAGTAATGATCCAGCCTACAATGAGAACAATATGTGAGTAATACATAATGTAGTTCAATTTGAAGGCTTTATTAGCAAAAATCAAGAAATTAAAGCAAAAAAGAACTCCTCACTGTTTTTTAATATTTGGAAAATTCCAGAAGACAAACATTTTACTGTTGTTTACAACATGGTGTAACTTTGTTTTAAGCACCTACTGAGGTGACAGTTATCTTTGCTCTGCTTCGAAGGAAGACAAGCTGCATGTGTCCTTGCGCTTTGGCCAGAAATGCAGCAGCAGAGTATCGCCATCACAGTTTCAAAGGTTATTCAGATCTGACACTACTATTTTCAGTTCCTTGACTGGGCATACAACAGCTGCCGTACAACAGCCTGCGATGCTGTTCCAGCGTGAAGATGATGACCCTGACTGCAGTAGCCTGTACTTAGCAGATTTGTTATAGTCTTGTTTTAGCTTTCCATGGAGTTGTCATAACTATGGTGTTTATTTTAAAAAGTATTCTTGGACACCATTTTTAAAGCTGCCAGGCAATTAAATTTAAAACCTGAGAAGTTTCTAAAATCTACCTGAAAAAAATAAAATTCATTTTTCTTTGCAGTCCAGCTTAGCCTGTTTCTGGGGCCCGACTGTTACTTGGCCATGTTTGCAGACCCTTGCCCAGTCTGCGTTTATTGGAAACACAGTCATCTTCATTTCTGGATTCCTAACACAGAAAGGTTGGGGGAGCTGAAATTATTCTTTTTTAACCTAATGTCATCTCCTTATGGACTGTTTTAAAATGACTGTACAATCGTCTTACCACAAGATGGCCCTTACCAACCGCAGCTCACGTGTAGCTGACCACTGCGTGGCAGCCTATGGAAGTGTGGACCATTGGCTTCTCTTCCTACAGGGTCTGGGAATTATTATCATTATGTTTTACTCTACAAAACACTTTCCCAATGTATCAAGCCTATGGGATGTGATTACCCTTGTCTCCACAGTGACTAAATGCCGAGTCCTCTCTACCCAGTTCCTGAGGTGATAAACATAGCAAACATAAATTCTTCACAGAGTTAACTTGATTGTAGTTATGTGAAGACTGCACAATGTCTAAAGTGATCAGATTTAGGATGAGATTTTAGCACTGTATCAGCAGGTCCCTCAAAGGCAGTGGCTGAGGCATTTTGTGAGGAGACAGTCCAGCGAGAGGGACAAGGCCCACACAGGATGCTCGTCCTGAGAGATTAAATTAGATTTCCAGAGCATTTTTCCTCTCCTTGGCTGCTGGAGTGGGAATGTCTTGATCAGCAGTTACTAAGGTTAGTGCTTAATCTAATGAGGTCACGGGGTGCTCTCAGCTCTCATTAGCATCAGTGGTTGCTGAGGACACCCAGACCTCAACCTTAAAGATCACTGAGAGTACACCAACGAAAGGGACATCAGTGCCTGAACTTGTGGTGTCACTTATTATCTATAGCCTTAAATTACATAGCCATGTCCCATAAATAATTCTTAGAAGCTTATAATAAATACTGTCCTTTGTTGAGGGAGCCACCTGAAACAGCCCAGTCTGATATAGAGAAAAAAAACAACACTTATGTCACCCATTTGGTACCTCTGTCCAGAGATCTGCATCTGTTCATGGGCAGTAGACACCCAAAGTCCAGCTTTCTTACCTGGAAACAAATAGGAAGCTGCTTTCACTTGAACGTAGTCAGTAGCCTCAGGGGTGGACGTGGGAGAGGGGTCTCATGTTGGACCTCTGCCTCTCCTGGGGCCAGAAGTTTCTCTTATCCCCCTTGTGACAGTCCACCTCATCAGACCACTGGCTGTCATATCATGGAAGCTCTCTTGATTTCACATGTTAAAGATTTTATTTTGTATAAATAGCAATATTAAGCTAGAGAGGGACCAACTCTATTTCCAGTTAATAAGACACTCCTTTAAAAGATGAATACATGCCCTTACCAAAAAAATCTCTTGCAAAAAACCCGTATGAATTTTAACAGGTTATACAGTAGCATCTGCCTTCAGATATGGAAGAAAGAACTGAAAAATCTTGCTCTGAAGCAGAAACTTCACTTTACACCCCACTCCAGTACGCTAATGAGTAACACACAATTAGCCACCCTTTGCCTTAGAGATACCCAGAACATGACTAACAAAACTGACTCTGACACTCAGGTAAGCAGTCCCTTGTCTAGCTTTTGTGCCAACCTGGCATCAGCTTGAAGAAGGACCCTCAACAGCTTGTAAGGAGTGCGGCAAGGTTTGGCATTTGAACATCTTTGTCCCATGAATTCAGGGACCCCATGAGATTTGGACTTAGGGGGGCCTTTTGTGGCAGATGTGCAGCAACCTGAGAGTTGCCAGAGCTGTCTATATGAGGCAAGAGGCAACTGTAAGCACCTTTTAGGAACTGGGTTTCAGCTCCTTTCAAAGATATGACACGAGTCATCCATCTTTCAATCCACTGCTCAAAAGTCTGTTAGCGAGAGCTGTGATGGGGAAGGGAAAATAATCCTAGAGACAAGCCTTTGGCTCTCCTCTGCTTAACCTCAGTGATAAAAGTGATGCCAAAGGCAAAGGCAGACTGAACGGATCACTTGACAACACACTTTCTGAACCTGCATCTCCTCTCCTTTGACTTTTTGTCCATTGACAGCAAGCACGAAAGAGGAAGGAAAGCGTGCTGCCCAGGAACAGACATTTTCCAAAAAAATCTCCACTGATTGCATACTGGCCACCTTGTGCTCCTTCTCAAGGGAGCCGATCAGCTACAGTTGCCCTGTGCAGGGACTCAAAGGGAAATGTTTCACCTTTGGCTATATCACAGGATTCAAAAATAAACTAGAAGCTGATTTGCAAAGGCACAGGTGTTCTTTAATGTCTTTTCACTGGGCTTTAAACATCCTTCTCTGCCTTTACATTTCTACTGCTTTTGTCTTGGGACATTTACCAGTATCTGCTCTGACAGATTCTGGTATCCCCCTTGTGAGCACTTAACTGCTGTTATTTGCTTTAAAAATAAATACAGACACTAGAGGAAAGAGTCTTAATAGAAGCACAATATGTTCATGTTAATATAAGTACATATTAACTCTGGGCTTCCCAGAGCAACAGAAAGCCGTCTGAAAATCAGGCTACAGAGACTGAATAAACCTATGCTATTCTCCCTGGTGTTCTGTAAGCAATTAAAACTCATGCCGACAATATGACTTTGTGATCCACAGTGTCCTGCAGCATGGAGTGGTTCGGTGCCCACAGGAACTGTAGAAGAAGAACAGTGGGACACAGAAACTATCACTGACTGTGGAAGTCCTTCATAGGCAAGCCACTGTTAATTGTAAAGGAAGGTACAAACAGCATGTGGAATTTGGGGTATTAAAGTATATTTTGCTGTGTACAAAACCATTCCATCACTGTGCTCCCAATGCTGAGATAATTCAGTATCTGTTGGTGGTAGAGTATCTTGCCAGAGCAGTAATTATCCTACCCAAAAGAGGGCAGCAGTTAAACTTCTATAGCCTATTCCATGTTATATTAAAAAATGGTTTTTAGCAATGACAAATGTTGTTTCAACTACCTCAATAACTGGGAACTGTGCCAGAGCCTGACAGGAGAAGCTGTTATTTTATTGATATTTCTCAAAAGGAAGTCAAGCCTGATTATGCATGTTGACACTCAGAAAATTCAAAGTAACATTTAAATTCATAATAAAGGGATGAAGAAGCTTTATGTAAGAGTCAGGATGTTAATAATTTAAATTGTCGGTCATTTAGCTGCAAAGTGAATTTGAATGTATTAGAAAAGAGGGGGAAAAACCAGAGATCTGCAATCTGTTTTAGAACATTTCTTCCCTGTCCCTTGAACTCCAGCTGCTGTCGCTGGGGTTGTCCTTTCTGTACTGCACTACAGCTCTTCTTTAGCAGGGAACCACAAAGTTACTTCAAGGCTCACTAAACATCACTGTTTTCTTCTTCTCGCTGGGTACAGCCGTGCTTCATTTTTCCTGCTGGTTCTCAGCTGCTAGAAAAGAGGATTTTTCCTTCCAGATGATAAACCATTTTCCATGTTATTTACTGATCCTTTTTTCTGCTGCTGAGACTTCCACCCTCTGGACAGGGGAGCCTCCAGCAGGTCCTGGCCATCCTTGGCCCAGAGCCACAGACTCCTCCAGGTTGGAAGGGGCCCCGCAGGTCTTTAGTCCACCTCCCATCCTGAATTCAGACCGGGCTGCTTAGGGCAGCGTAAGGTCACCTCAAGGTGTCTTACCGCTGAGGTGAAACAGGAACCAAAGCCGGAATGTGCTGGAAGCAATTTACTCTGCTTTGACAAAACCACTTATTAAATCAGCTGATTCCCAAATCAGCTGTTAAAAATTCCTCCAAGCAATCTCCACACTGAACAATTATAATTTTGCAGCTTGTCACTAAGTTTCTCACCCTATGTAGGAGGTTTTGAAGTAGGCTCAATTTAATAGAGACCAAACACAAGAGTAAAGCACTGTAGACACAGAGGCACTGCAATCACGGCTGCTCAGCAGATTGCCTCTAGTAGGTCTCCTCCAACTTGCTTGATGTTCTTCATTTTACTGTGACTTTGAGTAATTGGGCTTCAAGGTCGTTGACTCTATTAATTACCAGGGCCGAGCGCAAGACTGTTAGGAACATGGAATTGGCTTTGGCTAGGGAGCTACATGTGGCAGGGATTGCTCTCGATTGCTGTGACTATGTGGGCTTTGTTTTCAGTCAAGGAACACCAGGAGGCCCCTCTGTCAAACAGCAACAGTCTGTGGGGGTAGGAAAGATGGTGGTGCCCCAGAAAGCTGCTTCCTGTGGGCATCACATGCTGTGCTCAGCCTGACATCTGCCAGGCACTCCATGTGCCATGCTCATCTGTGAGAGGGGAGATGAATGGCTACATGTCCCCCTTACTGTGTCTTTCTGTAACAGCGAGATGACAGATCTCCTGGGCTGTGACCATCCACTGCTCAGCTACTCACTGGCCCTGTGTTAGGCTGTCCCAGCTAGTGGGGACAGAAAAACATCCCTGGAGATGGGAGGCTAGTCCCAGCCCGTGTGGACACAAGCCCATTGGGTACCACTCGGCTTTCAGGAGCAGTGATCGGTCCCAGGTTCACTACTGTCAGAACAGGTATAGCCCACACCGAAGTCATGCCCTTGCAACATGCTCACTCCTTCCTCTCTGCTTATGGCCTTAGGTCAGTATGCTTTAAATTTACCAACCCTGAAATGCTTTCACATCACTGTGTCTTGTCACCTGTATTACTTTTTACCTTCCATTGGGAAAGCTGCAAATCAAATCTGGGCAACAGTTCATTTTGAAAACAACAATAATAAAACATTCCTGCATTGCTGCAAACACACAGCCACTCAGGACACTGATTCCAGTGACCACCATTACCCTGAGCTGAATCATAATAGAAAAAAACCACTTACAAATCAGCAGACAACAGCATTTCAGTAAACTAAAGTCAACTGTGTGCACAGTAGTGTCAATCCCTCAGCTACGAGCTTGGGAAAATAAGCTCTTGCCTGTCTCATGTTGGCCCTTTACAAAGCGATGCTTCCCAGCGATTGGCTCTGCCACGGGTATCAGCTGCTGTGGTGCAAGTCTGGCTGCTTGGCTTAACCCCCCATCGGTCAGGGTGCTGTGACTGTGCTGCTGTGTGTGCATGTGGACTGGCCCCCTGGCATGTGACACCCTCTGCTGAAGGATGGTGTGGACACCGGCCCAGCACATCACAACCTCGGTACCGTTTCTGCCGTGACCCCCAATCCTAGCCCTGGCTGGGTTATGGTTTATGTTTAAAAAGAGGGCAAGAAGACTGATGGCATCAGAGTTACATGCGAGATGAGGTTGTCAATTAATTTCATTTTAATTTCAGATATTACTTAGATTTGTTTGACCTCTTTTGTTATTTTTAGAGCTAGTTTAAATTGGCAGGTTCTGTTATGTGGGAAATTGAATGTTAAAAAAAAAGTCCTTTAGGACTAAATTGGAACGCACAGTTGGAAATTTCCAAGAAATTATATTTCCAAAATCTGTTCTGGAAACATCAAAATGACCTAGTCACAGCAGTTCATTTATATTTTTATAATTTTGAATATAATGTATTATATACAATAGAAGACCTTGGTCTTTTTATTACATTTTTTGCTTTGGTTTTTTTGGAAACAAAATATTTTTATCATTTTTTGGAAGCATGATTGTAAACGCACCAGTAGGTTCCCCCAAAATATTTCCATTTTGTCAAAACAATATTTTCCTATGAGAAGCGTTTTCTTTGGGAAAAAAACATACTATGGATTTGAAGTTGCCTCTTTCTGCCCAGTGAGTTGGTCTTCAGTGACACAAATAGAGTTCCCTGAGGGAAACGGCCTGTCCCCACCCGATCCCTGGGAACGGAAAGACAACTTTCTTCTGGGAGATACTTTTATTTAGATAATTCCTCCAGTATTAAGCATTTGGGGGGCAGAGCACTGACTTGTGTCAGTGTTACAGTCCTTCTGCGCAGCCCGGACAAGGCATACGTTGAGAAGTTGAATATAGAAAAGGCATCACTCTCCCTGGTGACGTGCCACGGGTGTCCCGCAAGGCTCGCAGCAGATCATCGTCATGCCTACCAGTGCTCTGCCATTCCTCTGGCACTTCCATCTGTGAAATGGTGTCCAGTGGCTGGCAGTCACCCCATTTACCTACAGCTATGTGGGTGCACATTTTCTGAAAAGGATCCCTTTTAGGTGAGACTGGTGTTCTGGCTGTGCATGGCTCTGCTTAGTGGTGGGCAAAGTCTGGGGACGTAGGCAGGATGATGTGTGCACCAGCATCTCAACAGCTTTGTAATCGTTCATGCACCCCTTTAGCTGTGCTTTCTTTCCAGATCTGTTTGCTGGACGTTGCCTCTCCATACATTCCTCCAGCTACAGTACAATGCTCAACGGCGATACGAGGCTTTTGTGCAGTGCCACAATGCCAAGAACACCACCACTGCCAGGCTTCTCTGAAGGGCTTGGAGAGCAACAGATCTGGCTGATGACAGCTATCTCCTCCTCCGCTCAGCCTCAGCCCCTTGTGCTGGGGGAGGATGTGCCATCCCCAATGGCTTTCGCTGGATAAAGCGCTGGCTGGCCAGACCCAGCACTGGCTGTGGGCCCACAGTGAGTAGGAGGTCGGACTGTGGATCTCCAGAGGTCCCTGCCAACCAGCACTTCTGTGGTCCTATTGTTTATTCACCCCTGGCCCCATCCAAAGCAAATGCAGCTGTGAAGCCCGCCTTGATACCCACTGCTGCTTCTGTCACTCCCTGTTCGGTTTGGGTATCTGCAGTCTCCCCAGTTCCCACCCAAATTAGTTCCTTCTTCATGTTGGAGTTTCATCATAACATCAGGTTAAACTACACTCTATGCAGATGCTTTTGAAGCTGTTATCGTGTAAATCAGTCCTGAATTTTGACGTTTCTTATCTGTTAGATTTCATGTCTAGAAAACCAAACCAAACCAAAAAAACTTACCAATCCCCCAATGTTGAGCTAAACCCTAACACTATAACAGCTGGTGGACATACCTGTAAGATATTGGACAACTGAGCCTTTCGTAAGAATGTGCTGATCAATGTTTGCCCTTGTGATGAGGTCCCAGTAGCAAAGCTAGACACATAGAAAGTAAACGTGTGTTCCTTTCTTTCCTTTTTGATGGCTGTATTATTCAGCACAATCAGGTATCTTTTTAGTGAAATTAACTACTCTGAAATTGTCATCAGACCAACGAAAACCCCAGGCAGTTACTGACCCGAGCTCACTGTTGCTTTTAAGGCCAAGAATGACCAATGCTATGGAAAGCAATTATCAAAAAGACAAGAACTCATCAGACCATGAGACTACTGCAATGAGAGGCTGAGATATTGCCCTCAGGAGCAGTGATTTAATTTTCAGACTTTGCATTACTAAAGGGATCCTATCAGACTTGTCATGTTACTGAGTGACCTGCAGATCCTTCTCCTCTCTAGCCCAACTTCCCCTCTGGCCACAGAAAGTTATCGCTGCTCCCTTTGGAAAGGAGCAGAGTTGTGCAGTCAGCTGTTGTGCTGAAAAAGAAAAAAAACCCCAACACCCATAGCTACCCAACAGCACAGAAGTAGGAAAAAAAGAAAAGCTATTACTTATAACAAGCATATTTATGGGACAGTTGATGCAGCCTTCAGAAGCACAGTCAGGAGTTTAGGGGAAAAACTTACCATCTGTGGTAAGCACTTCATGGCAGATGGTGAGCTCGTTTGGGGCACGCGGCTGGGTGAACCAGCAGCATGGTAGTGAGCTATGGCTCTGCTCTCCTTGCAAGCAGCCCAGGGGTGGAAGCTGTGTGGGAGCTGGGTGGCAATGCAGCCGCTTTCTTCCCCGTACAGCGTGACCCAAAGCTGTGGGTCTGGTTCGCTACGTGACCGTGTGCGCAGGCTCCCTCCTGCCCCGCAGGACGCTCTGAGGAGGGCGGTGTGTGCTGTTGTGTGCTCCCAAAAAGCCTAAGACGAACAGGAGGTGCCGACATAAATGTTCCCCTCAACACACGCGCCCCCGTGGGACAACCGCTGCACGCTGCAGCAAGGCTGGACCATCTTTAAAGTCTTCTTCCTGGCTGCCACTTGTGATCTAACACCATCAGCTGTTTCCCCTCACCCATGTGTACCCCTCACATGCAATTCCCCCTTTTCTTACAACAGCCAATGGGGCCAAGTGCCTGGGCTTTCCTGGGTCATGGAGATCCCAGGACCAAGACCAGGAGATGAGATAGCCTTACACCCTGCTATTTTTTGAGACGCACTGAAGTTTAAGAAATACTTAAGATCACAAAGGCCTCCTTCATGAAGTCGCATTTTCTCCACATTTCTAAAAATTAACAGATGCTGGCACAGGTATTTTTCATCTCACAGAACTTCCAGACCACGAGAGCTGACAAGTCAGTGCATCCATCAGTCCATTTAAATGTCAATTGTCCGTGTCACCAGGCTCCAGTTTCTTCTGCAGGGCTTGGAACTACTGTTGCATTTGCAGAAGGTGACCACAGCTTTATGGATCAGATCCTCAGTTTATTTTCATAAGAATGAGCCCAGGACTCCATTTTTACCGAGTGCTGCTCACTGCTCATTCACTGCTCAGAACAGAAACCAGAGGAAGGCACAATTTCCATGTTCGTGCTGCAGCAGATTTCTTTGCCAGGAAAAACATTTTTACACTTTTTTTTGGTGTGTTTTAACGGTTGCTATTTCTACATAATCTATTCCTGAGATTATTTCCTGTGGGAAAGATTTAATATTTTTAATTCCAATAATAATTTTAGTAACAGTTGCCATTTTCTGCCAATGTTTCTGCATTTTGGGATAGAACCAAATTATATGTTCTAAATTCACTTCTCATTACAGTTTCTCTAGGAAAGCTTTTAAGGCAGTTATTTCATACCTCAAAAATTACAGGGAGAACAGAATTTTTTTTATGAGACTGAGTTTCCATCAAGTTCCAGGCTATCGCCTGCTTCCTGCATAGTTAACCTCATTCTTCTATTTCCATTTAAAAGTCAAATGCTTCTCTTCCTCACTTAGCTTTCATGTTATTCAAGCGAGGTACCTGGTTATAACTTCTACTGCTAGTTCTTCTGCATCCAACTAGGAATAATTTCCTTATCAAGAATTGTTGCTGCTGCTCGGCAAGTCTGGCCACACTGAGGAGTACAGGTGTGACAGGCTGCAGAGGCCCTTTCTGTTCCTGTGCCACTGGCACCCTTGCATTATAGTTTCCATACTGGAAACAGCAATTACTTACACTTTTTGAGGTGATTATGTACACTTTTGTACACAGAGTAAGTGTGTACGCACATGTGTCTTTGCTGAAACCCAGGAATGAAATTCCTGTCTTTCTGAGATCGGTAGCAGGTTCAACCTTGACTTAGTAAAGTTAGGGTTACATCTCAAAAGCCACCTGTGGCCTTAACCAAGAACATCACTTCAGAATTAATAAACTCCTTACTTTCAGTCTGGAATCTGCGGGGCTTTTTGTTGTTTGTTTTTTTAAAAGGAAAAGACTTTTAAAATACAAATATTGAATCGATATAACTTCTTAAAAGTAGATATTAGATGCTTTTTGCAGAAGTTCAGCAGAACCGAAAATGCTTAGAGCCAGTCCCAATATATGGCATATTGTTTACTTGTCCAAATTTCATAAAATTTACTCCAAGTTTCTGTTTACCCCTGAAATGTCTGCAAAGGATGTGAACCTTCCAGAGACGGTGCCTGATAAGCTTGAAAGATTTGTTTTTCAAATCAGTTCTTCAGGTGAAAAGGGAGTTGGCTTCTGTTCCCTGCAGCATAGATTTTAAATGAGTAATATACTGATTGTGGAAGCACCTGTTTCCTTCTGGGCTAGTTTCCCTTGTTTTGCTTAGTTGCAAAGATTCTGTATTTGCAGGTGAATTATTTACATTTTAAAAATACATCAGAGGCAACAGCCAGAGGGGCAAGCACACGGGTTGTGGTTGCCCTGGCAGAGCCACCACTGCAGAGGAAGTGACTGTGCTGAATTTTATGCTGCAGGAGAGGTGAGATTCGGATCTCATGTTTGTAGCTCAAACCCATCACTAACATTACAAAACCAAACCCATTAAAAATTCTGCCTTAAAATAGGCAGAAAGCATCCTTTCCAAGAACACATAACACATTTTAGATTTCGATTCCGATTTTTAATAAATTGTGCCAGTAGAAGCTTTCAAAGGCAATGATATATCAATAAATAACAGTTAAATTGAGTTCCTGAGAAAGGACCTACCACATGAAAGAATGTCAGATAGATGTAAATAACAAAAAATGGCATTACTATATAAAAAAGCAGTAATACTGAATCTTACATGAACTGTCACAACACAAGCACTGCATACCTCAGAACATTCCTTTCATACAAATGTAAACAAATACACAATCATTTTTGTTTAGTTTAGGCTGATGAATTTATATGTTGTTGCTTAGATATCTAAACAATGGATAGGATAGGATATGCTAAAACATTAAGGAATAATATGTGGAATAATATATGGAAAAAATAATGAAGCTCCAGATTTAAAAATAAAATAAAGCAAAAACACATTAAAGGAGTGTTTTCCTCAAATGTTATTACGTCAATCACTTTAAATAGGACTGTTACACTAATCTGAATTAAGGATTTTTGTGTGTGTTTACTTATTTAGTTATATATAATATATATGCAAATATGTATGGCTTAATTATCTTTAGTATTCTGATATCACCTTGAATAATTCTCACTTATACATATAAGAAAAATGCCTATTTTAACATAGTTAAGAATTGATATTTCAAAGTATGCCTATAATTTGACAGAAATGAAGGACTATTGTGCTCCATCACAGCAACATTTTTACCTACAGACAACAGGACAGAATGAGCTATGAACAATGTTAACATTTTCATATGTCAGTGCCTAAAACATTGGGATCCTAAACAGATACACAGCCAGTCACACGTAGGGATCTGATGTCTGGAAAAGCCACGTACCTCCAGGTCCCGCAGACGTCCGCGGAGCTGCATGCACTCAACATCTGCCTCATCACACTCAGGATCTCGATGTGCTACAGAGGCACAGCATTCCACATTCTGTTTTGAAGATGTTGAGCTACATCTGTTAGTACTGGTGCTCTGCATTACTGCTAGTATTAAACAATGGACACTGTGCTGCATGCTACGTGAATAAGCCCGACCTAGACTGTTGCCACAAATCAGCTTTGTAATAATGGTCTTGCTATTGATCCTTTGTGGGGATACGTGTGTGCCGATGATACATGTTACTAAAATGATCTATTACATCAGACCACAAAGTTGCTATTCAGTTATAACCTTTGCAATCTGTTTTACAAAATTAATATTGGATACAATCATAAAGAGGAAACCATCCACACAATACATTATCAACACACGGTTTAAAATGGTCTAATTTTAGACCCTCAGTAAAAATGGATCCACAGGACCTGCCTGTGAATGGCAAGAAAAGGCCATTTCAAATAGAAAAACACTGCTCATGCAACATTCTTCACACACTAGACAATGAAATCACACCCAAATTGTCACTTGCTCACACTTTCTATTACACTCCAATAAGCAGAAGGAAGTAAAGCAGCTTTAAGGTTATGTCACAATTTTGAAATGTGGAAAATACATACAATAAACAAAAATCACGGTGCGAATACAATGGCATCAGTAAATTTAGAAAATTAGAGAGCAGTTTTCTTTTTTTCATTTTTCTTCTTTTTTTTTTTTTTTCTTTCTTTCTTACATTATTGCACAGAAACCTTTCATCACATGTTCTTCAGCTTTATGCATCTTCCTAAATGTGAAATAAGTGCTATGGATAAAATAAAAATGTAGAAAGGAAGAACAGCAGCATGATTTGTCAAAGTTAATCCCTATAATTTAGTAGGAAAAAAACCCCTGCTATAAACAAAATATAAGTGCTCTTTATTTATTTAAAAAATAACGCTGACAGTTGCAGAAGTCTGTAAATGTTAATCTGAGTAGGGGGATGCTGACCTCAAATAAAAATAGGCCTAGAAATGATAGACTGCTGGCCTTGCAGATTTTGGTGAAGACCAGGATTTCAAGTGTAATTATCAACAAAGTATTTACAGTAAAACTGACCTGAACTTTCAAGAGTGCCATTTTCAGGACCTGGCCCTGCAAGCTTCTGACTCCCCAGGATGCCTCCAGCCTCAGCTGAAGTTACACCTAACAAGCGCTGCAGGATCAACTCCTAAAGGATCAGTTAAAGGCCCTACTGGATCTGAGATTAGTCTTATCTGGAGTACTCTATACAATAATTTACACATATACAGGCTGACAAGCTCCAGTCTGATCCACCACACCTTTGTCTTCTACATCAGATTTCTCAGACTGGCCAACTTCCATTCCAGAAGGTTTGGGATACCTGAACGGATACCCATTGTCATCAAAGAACCTTCGGAAAGTAAACTCGTAGAAAGCATGTTCTGTGTGTTTGCTATTGGAAGAGGCTAGTGGATCCCACGTCCTGGTGCTGTCACCGCTAGCATCGTTCCAAGGACTTTCTTCTTCAACTGGATCAAAATTTGAAGTGTCCATTGGATGGCTGATCTTTGGAACATAGGGAGCTGGCTGCCTACGGATATCGGTAGAGAAGTCCATAGAGTGGAAGAAAGAATGGGCCTTAATATCATCTGCTCCATTTCTTCCAAGCCTGTCCTCAGCAGCACAGCAGAGCTTTGTGATGAGATCAGTTGCCTCAGGGCTTAGCTTGATCTGTGAGGGAATGTGCAGTGTGCTTTCCCAATTTATCACCTGGATGTAAGAAAGGTATTAAACAACTTCTAATCCTCCAATCAGCATTCTTCCAATTGCCAACATTAACTGTACAGAAGTATACACGTAACTAGTCAACTCACAGTCTGTGTATTTATTTTAGAGGTTCAAGAACCCAATGATTAGATTGCATTAGCTGTTAATAATTAATGAATCAAGAAATACTGACAGATAGCAGATAAAAGGAGCAATTCCATTTTTAAAGAGGCAGATTCCTTCCTGAATGCTCCCAGAGTCAGATTTGAGAACATATTCAGTTTACACATGACTTAATGGAATGACTTCAAGGAATTACTTCATTTTGTCTCCAAAACGTAAACTCGGAAAAGTAGTTGAGATACATCCTTTCTAACAAAAAACTACTCACTACTTGACTTCGAAACACATTACCAACTGCAATTATCACTGGCACATCAGCTTACTTAAATCTGATAGGCACTCTAGGGAATTTAGATGGATGAACTTGTGCTTAAGAAATCAGAATTGTGCTGAGAAGACTCATAAAACTAGTAACTATCTATGCAGTTGGACAAGTCAGTTCTAGTCTGATATTCAGTACCTTCATTGATTGGGAAAGGAGTTGTGCCTGCATAGAGCTATTTAAAATCAGGCTTTTGTAGTCACTACTCCCTTCTCTAGTAAAACAAAAGGAGATAGGTCTGTGCATGGAGGAGAAGGGAAGGGAAAAGGTTAACATTTTGCTAGCACAGATTGGAATTTTGATTCAACTTACCTTCAGTTGGGTTTCAGTGGGTGTAGGAGCCAGAAAAGGAGGCTGTCCCACTAACATCTCAAAGAGGATCACACCAACACTCCACCAGTCGCAGAGCTGAGTGTATCCTGAAAGGCAAGTCAAAAGGTTGTTCTCCACCAGCCAAGGAGAATGTGTATAGAGCTACTTGCAATTAAGTATCAAAACATACAGCACAGATATCCACCTTCATCATAAAGCTGCTTCTGCTTGTTGACCTCAACTCTACTGCTGTAAGTAAAGATCTAATCCTGTTGTCTGGAAATCTGTCTGAATAAATTTAGTTCTCAACAAAAGTGAGTGGTGAAATCGTATAACTAGAAACAATGAAGTTTTTTTTTCATGCCCTGTCCCACAACTACATCACTACACAGCACAAACTGGACCTCAAAGAATAACAAAAAAGGTTTAGTGACTGATGTCCCCCCTAGGTTCAGTGGAAGTGACACCATGAGTTTGAAAACTTGCTGAAAGACACAACCTGGCTCTAGAGACGGAAGAAAGCAACAGATGACATTTTGAGCAGGTTCCAAGCAGAGGAACAATTTCAGTCACTTAATTGCTGTGACAAGACAAGTAATCTGTATGTTTGAGATCTCTGAAAAGGAATGGAGGATTTAAACACTGATTTCAATGGAGATTTGTGTCATTGGATGATGTAGGGTCCAACATGAAATCTCTCAACTTGAGAAAGATCAGGCTTAGGATCTGGCTTGCAGACAACTGAACATCTAATCTCCTTACTACAGTGACCACGTCTGTTCTGCATGGATAGCCATCAAGTACTGTCTAAATTCCTCAGGATGAGCTTTTCCATGGAGGGTGTCCATTGTAAATTGTGGAAGACTTTTTGTTGGGTTTCCTCAAGATTCTGGCTGGGCATCTGGAGGACATGTTTCCACAAGTTTACATCATCCATATTTAAGTGGCCTGTCTGAATCAGCGATTCAGAACCATCAGCTGGCTACTCACCAGCCTATGTAAACTTGCTAGCAGTCATAGTCATACTCCATGAGTTCAGATAATCTGCTTCACACTTGAAAAATATTACTGCCAATATCATCTGACACATTTACTGGCAGTCTCTTCCAAAGGCCTCAGAGTGTAGATATACACAGACACAGAGTATGACCACCATCAGTGTCAGTGATGTGATGTTAAACAGTGGAGCGTGTAGAAAAATCTCTTCTCCTTAATCTGACCTAAGTGTTTGTGGCCTTTAGAATGACAATCTTCCACAGCAACAAGCTTATTTAAGGGGAAAAAAAAAAAAAAAAAGTAGTAGTATTTCAAAGCAACGACGTTCATGTAAACAGGAGAAAAATACAGGTGATCTACCTTTACGAAGCAGGACTTCGGGAGCAATATAATTAGGGGTTCCAACTAATGAGTGGGCTAGACATCTCTGATGTTGCTTCTTAGCTCTTTGTTCCAATGTCTTCAGCCTATCTCCACATCTACAATTGGACACATCATCCCATAGATCACTGGGCTCCATGCTGTCTTGTCTGATATGGCTCCCTTTCAAATGGGAGAGAAAGTTTACATTAACAGTCATAAAACACAACACACGAAGAGAAAAATATTTATCTAGGTCTAGCTGTGCCCTCTTCTACTCTCACTGAAGAACATAATTTAAACTTTAAACCCAAGGCATTTCCTTCTGACCTTGCCTTCACAATTGGTTTCCCATAACCAGCAAAATGTCTCTGTCTCAGCTCAAGGAAGCATGCTCCCATATGGGAGGTACAGAACAATGGAGTATATTTGAGTTAGCTATACCAATTGTTTATGACCTTTTTGCCAATAGACGCCAATACTCCTCAATGGCACAAACAGGACTACTTTAAATCTGTGATTAAATTATTTCACCATCAAAAGAGACCCTCCAAACAAGTATAAACTGAAAAATTGCTGCTACTGCAGTGGTCAACCACATTACTGATAGGGATTTGAACAGTATTGGAAACAAAAGGCTGGAAACAAACTGACTGAATGAGTCAGAGGGAGACAGACATAGCATGTTGTCATTGACTGTTTGTCAAAGTACACACCACCTCTGCTTTTTGAGCTGGCATTTCTGCCAAGAGATTCACATTTGTTTCAAAATAAATAACACAGTGCCATCACAAATAAAGTCTAACAACACTACCTTTCTGATAGTATTTTGAATTGTGAGTCCACCTGAATCCAGTACACAGTCCAAAGTCAGTCAGTTTGATGTGCCCATCGAGGTCTATCAGAATGTTGTCAGGCTTTATGTCTCGATGAATAAACCCCATTTTGTGCACACTCTCTATAGCCAAAGTGAGCTCTGCAATATAAAATCTAGCCAGACGCTCTGGAAAGACCTCCATCCGAATCAGTAGACTCATCATATCCCCACCAGGGATGTAGTCCATCACAAAGTACAAGTTCTCTTTATCTTGGAAGGAATAATAGAGTTTAACCACCCATTCATTGTCTGCCTCAGCAAGTATGTCC